>NW_026899480.1:0-84288 GCF_033153095.1 Gastrolobium bilobum | reverse complement strand
TTTATGTGTAATGGATTTTAATATACATGTGTTGTTCCATCTTGATGGTAAGCCTGAGTATGTAGCGTCATACAAGACGGTGATCCGGGGTGGATGCAAGTAGCGCCTTGCACTAGTGTGGGTATTTGGCGTATGTAAATCCTGCATTTCTCTGGCCAGTAGAATAGTATTGACACACATGACATGATTATCTGCTGCATTGCACTATTTTAGAAATGATATTGATGAACTGCTTTTAAACTTATATTGTTGCACATGTAAGTGAGCTTGGGGTGGAAGATCCTTAAGGACCCCTTGCGTTACTAAGATTTCTTGTTTAGAGATCTCACCCCACGTTTGGGGAATGCTTATTTCAGGTTCTGGTAGTTTGGTGACTGATGCCTCTGGTGGCAGGAGGCCAGAGCTTAGTTGATAGTATTATGTTGTATTGCTGCCATGACTGGATATGGATGTTGTTCATGTTTTCCGCTATTTCTGTTTGTGTTGTTGTTAGGACTGGTGTTGGCGTGTTGCCTTATTTGAGTGAGCATGGGGATTGTCCATGACACTTTATGTTAGTACCTTTAGATTGGAGTTGTATAAACTGTTAGATGGTCCGATCTACGTTGTTGTAGTTCCGTGACTAAAGCCACACTTTTATTATCTATGTTATGAGGTATTTCAGTTAGCTGTTTTATTGCAATTACATACAGGCGATGTTTTATTAATTGATTAATAAGCAAGTTGGTAATGATAATGACATCATAATTGAAAAGAAAAAGATATTCCGCATTTTTAATTAAGCGCTACTTAATACGATAGTATGATAACATTACCAGATATATACGGGGTGTACATTTATGGTATCAGAGCAATGGTTCAAGGGAAAAGCCTGTATGTATTGCAATATCTAGGATGTTTGGTTGTGTCTATCTTGTGTGTTTACTCCGTCGAATTTTATTATGATAATGCATATGTAATCACACTGCATGGGCCTGATCAACTCATAATTTGTGTAACTTGTGAAGAGTCATGGTAAGGTCTGGGAGAACACGAGAGACTTCTAAGGATCAATCCGATCCTATCCTGACTGCATTGGCTGAGATGCAGGCGGCTAGGTTAGCCGATCAGGAGGCCACTAGACTGGCCAACGCGACAATGATGAATGTTGTTCGCGAGGCGAACCGGATAGCCGCAGAAGAGGTTCGTGAAGCGAACCGGAGGACCACTGAGGATGTCCTCGAGGCGAACAGGATGGCGAACATGACGATGATGAGAATCATGTTGGAGGAGATGAGGGCTGGTCCTGCTGTAGGCCAGGCACAACCGCCACCACCACCGCCACCACCGCCACCACCACCGTCGCCTCCACCTAGTGTTCAGGATGAGAGCCTGAGTCACATTGGCAGTGCTGCTCATGTCGCTGAGATGAGGGAGACTCTGGTAGAGCCTGCTGAGGATCGTGATGTGATAGACCGCCGGCTGAATGCTTTCAGGAAGCATAAGCCACCTGTGTTTGAGGGGTCTTTGGATCCTATTGCTGCTGCGAGATGGCTGGAGTCGCTGGACAAGATATTTCGGGTCATGGAGTGTACAGATCCGCAGAAGCTGATGTTCTCGACTTACATGCTGGAGGGCGATGCCCATGAGTGGTGGACGAACACCTCTCGTGCTTATGAGATCCAGGGTCGTGTTTTGACATGGCCATTCTTCGAGGAGTGTTTCTTGGGCAGATACTTTCCCTATGATGCGCAGGAGAGGAAACAAGGGGAGTTTGATAGATTGGTTCAGGGCTTGATGACTGTTGACGAGTACTTGGCCAAGTTTAATGAGCTGGTGAAGTTTGCACACTTCAGGATGGTTCTTCCTACTCCGATGTTTTTGTCTGCTAAGTTCCGTAGAGGACTTAGTGAGGTGATTGCTGAGCATATTGCTGGAGCTGCTTCGAGGGACTTTGGTACACTGGTTCAGTAGTGTAAGGATATTGAGGATGTCTGCATAGCGAGTAAGGCCAAGAGGGCCAGGGTCGACGAGACTAAGGGGACTGTTGGTTCCACTCCTGTTTCTACTTCTAGGAAGGACAAGAGGTTTGCTGGGAAGGGCAAGGGTAAACAGTTGGCTACTAGGCAGGCGCCTGGTCAGTTAAAGAGGGCTGCTTCACAACAAGGGAGTACTGCTAGGCCTCCTTACACTCTGAGGTGTTCGGGATGTGGAAAAGAGCATGTGGGACGTTGTGCTTCGGGGCAGTTGGTTTGTTTCCAGTGTGGCAAGGAGGGCCACTTCTCTAGAGACTGTCCATCGTCGACGGCGAGAGCTGCAGCTGTTCAGGTAGTTCCTTTGCAGATGGTTCCGATGGCTTCTACTTCGGCACCTGCAGTGCCACCTTCAGTTGGGCGTGTGTACACCTTGGATAGGCAGCAGTCGGACCGCGCTCCGAACCTTGTTAGAGGTACTGTGTCTATTGGTGGTATTGCTGTTGATGCATTGTTTGACTCCGGGGCTACGCATTTGTTTATTGCTACCTCGATTGCTTTGGGGCTTGAGTTGCCCATGTCTGTGCTTTCTCCACCGTTGCGGGTGACTACCGCCACCGGAGAGATATGTGTTTCTACCACTGTACATCGCGATGTAGCGTTTCAGTGGGATGGCCGTGAATTCTCGGTGGATCTGATAGGATTGCCGATGGCCAACTTGGAGGTTATTCTGGGCATGGATTGGTTGTCTAGAAACTGTGCACTGATTGATTGCTGTGCAAAGCGTGTGGTGATGTCTCCGTGTGATTCCACAGCTAGTTCCTCGCCATATATTTCATTACTGCAGGCTAGGAAGGCCTTGAGAGCAGGGGCATTTGGTTATGTCATGTTGGGAGGTTTGGTGAGTGGGACACAGGAGGGTATCACTGGCATTCCTGTGGTGGGGGAGTTCCTCGAGATGTTTCCTGAGGAGATTCCTGAGTTTCCGCTATAGCGGGAGATAGAGTTCTCCATTGACTTGTTTCCTGGTGTGGGGCCGATTTCTTTAGCTCCATATCGGATGTCGCCACCGGAGTTGGCCGAGCTTAAGAAGCATATTGAGGATCTTTCAGCGAAAGATTTCATCCGGCCGAGTGTGTCTCCTTGGGGAGCACCGGTCATCTTTGTGAAGAAGAAGGACGGGATAATGCGATTGTGCACCGACTACAGGCATTTGAACAAGGTGACAATCAAGAACAAGTATCCCCTTCCTCGGATTGATGATCTGTTGGATCAGCTCAGGGGTGCTTGTGTGTATTCCAAGATTGATCTCCGGTCCGGATACCATCAGATTCGGGTGAAGCCGGAGGATGTCCCTAAGACCGCGTTTCGTTCGAGATATGGTCACTTTGAGTATTTGGTGATCCCGTTCGGTCTCACCAATGCGCCGGCAGTGTTCATGGATTACATGAACAGGATTTTCCAGCCGTATCTGGATCAGTTTGTGATTGTCTTCATTGATGATATTCTGATCTACTCCAAGACTGAGGAGGAGCATGTAGAGCATCTGAGGATAGTTCTGCAAGTGCTGAAGGAGAAAAAGCTTTATGCTAAGCCTTCTAAGTGTGAGTTTTGGCTCAAATAAGTCAAGTTTCTGGGGCATGTGATTTCAGCAGATGGAGTTGCAGTGGATCCCAACAAGATTGAGGCCGTACTGGATTGGGAGAGGCCCAAGACAGTTACAGAGGTGAGGAGCTTCTTAGGTTTGGCAGGTTACTATCAGAGGTTCATCAAGGGTTTCTCCACGATGGTTCTCCCTTTGACTCGCCTTACCCGAAAGGAGACTCCATTTGTGTGAACTCACGAGTGTGAGGCGTGCTTTCAGGACTTGAAGGAGAGATTGACTACTTCACCTGTGTTGGTCCTTCCTGATCCTAAAGAGCCGTTTGAGCTTTACTGTGATGCTTCTGGAAAAGGGCTGGGTTGTGTGTTGATGCAGTCAGGTAGAGCTGTTGCTTTTGCTTCGAGGTAGTTGAAGCCTCATGAGGTGAACTACCCGACTCATGATTTGGAGTTGGCTGCGATTATGTTTGCTTTCAAGATTTGGAGGCACTACCTGTTTGGCATGCAGTTTGCGGTGTTCAGTGATCACAAGAGCTTGAAGTATCTGTTTGATCAGAAAGAGATGAACATGAGGCAGAGGAGATGGATGGAGTTTCTGAAGGACTACGACTTTGAGTTGAAGTACCATCCTGTCAAGGCCAATGTGGTAGCTGATGCTTTGAGTCGGAAATCCATGAGTCTATCCAGTTTGACGATGGGTGATTTCGACCTCATAGAGAAGTTTCGAGATCTAAAGGTGACCACCTTGTTTGGGGGTTCACTTCTCGAGATGGAGACTGTGAGAGTCAGGAATGAGCTTATGGAGAAGATCCAAGAGGCGCAAGTGCAGAGAGAGTGTCTCGACTACGTGAAGAACCAAGACGGTGTGTCTTGGAATGAGGATGGACTTCTGTTGTTTCATAAGCGTATTGTGATTCCTCGAGGTCCCTTGACCGAAGAGGTTATGGCGGAGGCCCATAAGGGGCAGTTTACTGTTCATCCTGGTGCTACGAAGATGTACCAATACCTGAAGAGAAATTTCTGGTGGCCAGGAATGAAGAAAGACATAGTTGTGTATGTGTCCAAGTGTTTGATCTGCCAGAAGGTGAAGATTGAACACCAGAAGCCGTTTGGTAAGCTTCAACCTCTTGAGATTCCAGAGTGGAAATGGGAGAGCATTTCCATGGACTTCGTCGTGGGTTTGCCGAAGACTCAGGTTGGCTGTGACTCTATATGGGTCATTGTGGACAGATTGACAAAGTCTGCCCACTTTCTTCCGGTAAAGGTGAGCTTCACTACAGAGCAGTTGGCCAAACTGTATGTTCGCGAGATTGTGAGGCTTCACGGGGTGCCCGAGACTGCAGATCCAGATGATCAGGGAAAAGCTGAAGTAGGCGCAGAATCGCCAGAAGAGCTACTACGATGTCAAGCATCGTCCACTGGAGTTCAGTGAGGGTGAGCACGTGATTGTGAGTCTTTCACCTGTCACCGGTGTTGGACAAGCACTCGGAGTGAGGAAGCTGAGCCCGCGGTTTATTGGGCCATACCAGATTCTTGGTAGAGTAGGACCTGTTGCCTACCGGCTTGCCTTGCCTCCGAACCTGGCTAACATCCACGACGTGTTTCACGTGTCTCAACTTCGGAGGTACATAGCAGATCCGTCGCACGTGGTGCAACCGGATGATGTGGAGGTTCGGGAGAACCTAAAGACTCCCGTCGGACCACTAAAGATTCTCGATCGTGGCGAGAAGCAGCTGAGGAGCAAGATCATTCTGATGGTCAAAGTGCAGTGGGCCGGAAGAACTCCTGAGGAGTGTACTTGGGAGCGTGAGGACGAGCTTCTCCGGCAATACCCCGAGTTTCGACCAGGTATGTTTCTGATTTTGAGGTCAAAATCCTAAAAAGGTGGGGTGAATGTAAGAACCCGCATCGTTAATTAAGGAATTTAATTAATAAATTATGAGAAAATAGGAAATGATTCCATAATTGATCCTAATAATTATTATGAGGCTTTAATAATTATAATAAGTGATTAAGAATGCTGAAAGTCGCTTTTCGGGAAAAAAAAGTGCAGATACCGGTTCTGCTAGTCGATATAAATGCGTACCGAAAAAGTATCCCGTAAAATTATAATAAGTGCATGATAATTACTAGAATAATATGTAGGACTTATAAAATGAGTTTCCAAGTCCAAATAATGAGAACTGGTGCTAGAAACCGGTACTGGCTTTGAAAAGCGTGTACCGAAAAGGTGCTCCGAAAATTATAAGAAAAATATGATAATTATTGTAAAATTGAGTAGGTTAAGAATCCAGAGTTTGGGATTAAAATGCTAAGCGTAGCAATTAAAGTTAATATTGTGTGTCTAATTGTTAAACTACTATATATAGCCTTATGATTGGCACATAATCCTAGGACCTCAGTTTTTGTGCGTGAGAGTGGCTGACCAAAACCTTGAAACACTGTTCCATAGGCTTCTCTTCTCCTTTCTTGAGGTTTGAAGCCATTTTCTTCACACTTTCTTCTTGTAGACACCTTGAGTGAGTGGGAAACACTATGGTGAGTGTGTTGGGGACATCATTCTGGGTTTTTACCTCTGTTGGGAGGGTCCTTGGTTGCTGACTTTGGGGGTTGAGAGTGTTGAGCCATTGTGGTGCCATTTTGGAGCTTAAAGAAGCTTCTTTGTGAAGAAAGGACCAACCTTTGGTGTTGCATTTTCGTACACCTTATTTCTAGAACCTGTAGAGGCAGAGTGGTGAGCTCCAAGAGCCATTGATCCTCTGTTTTGAGCTTTGGTGAGTTGTACCTACCTTGAGCTTGTGTTTTAATGGGTTAAAGGTGTGATCTTTGCATGTTTAATGAGTTAATCAAGTAACCAACTGGGGTGTGGACCTTAATCTGTATAAAGATGCATGCTTTAACGTAATTAAGTGTTAAAAAAGGAACCTTGGAAGGATATCTTCATGAAATGCATTTTCTGCATTCTGTCGTGAAATATCCGGATATGTGCCCGTGAAATATTTGGATATTGGATATCCGGATATGGTATCCAGATATGTGATATCCGGATATGGGTTTTGGGTATCCGGATATTAGATATCCGAATATGAGATTCTGGATATCCGGATATTGCATATCCGGATATGGTCCCGAGGAATATCTGGATATTGTGGGTTCGCGATGAATAGTAGCGTACTGTTCATCCGGAACTGATGTTTGGGTTTGTGGACCCTAGTGTGATGACGTTGAACTTCTGCAATTAATTATCTAAGTCAGAATCTAAGTGATTAGAGGCTTATGGCTTGGTGAGAAGCCTTAAGACGTAAAGCGTAATAAAAGGCGTTGTCTTAAAGTGATATGCTTGTGGTTCATTATTATTGATATAGTATTGGTCCATAACAGATTGTGAATCTGCAATGTTTGGACGTTGAGCTGTGGACTCTTGGCTTTGGGTGTTAGCTTGCAAGGTAAGCTTTCGTGTCATCGGTTTAGCCATGTTATGGTTCCACCATGTCCCATGGGGGTGTGGTTTTATGCATGCTGTGTTACATGCTCTGAATATTTGAAATGCTGTGGAGCTTTATGTGTAATGGCTTTTAATATGCATGTGTTGTTCCATCTTGACGGTAAGCCTGAGTATGTAGCGTCATACAAGACGGTGATCCGGGGTGGATGCAAGTAGCGCCTTGCACTAGTGTGGGTATTTGGCGTATGTAAATCCTGCATTTCTCTGGCCAGTAGAATAGTATTGACACACATGACATGATTATCTGTTGCATTGCACTGGTTTAGAAATGATATTTATGAACTGCTTTTAAACTTATATTGCACATATAAGTGAGCTTGGGGTGGAAGATCCTTGAGGACCCCTTGCCTTTCTGAGATTTCTTGTTTAGAGATCTCACCCCACGTTTGGGGAATGCTTATTTCAGGTTCCGGTAGTTTGGCGACTGATGCCTCTGGTGGCATGAGGCCAGAGCTTAGTTGATGGTATTATGTGTATTGCTGCCATGACTGGATATGGATGCTGTTCCTTTTTTCCGCTATTTCTATTTATGTTGTTGTTGGGACTGGTGTTGGGCGTGTTGCCTTATTTGAGTGAGCATGGAGATTGTCCATGACACTTTATGTTAGTACCTTTAGATTGGAGTTGTATAAACTGTTAGATGGTCCGGTCTACGTTGTTGAAGTTCCGTGACTAGAGCCACACTTGTATTATCTATGTTATGAGGTATTTCAGTTAGCTGTTTTATTGCAATTACATACAGGCGATGTTTTATTAATTGATTAATAAGCAAGTTGGTAATGATAATGACATCATAATTGAAAAGAAAAAGATATTTCGCATTTTTAATTAAGCGCTGCTTAATACGATAGTATGATAACATTACCGGATATATACGGGGTGTTACATATTCGGATATTCCCAAACCCATATTCGGATATTAATATCCAGATATCACATCAATGATATCCGGATATTTCGCGACAGAAACGCAGAAATGCATTCTTCACAAAAATAGGATCCAATGAATGAGAATCCAACAATATAAATGTATCATATAAATTTTTTACTGTCCAGAGAATCCAATCATATAAATGTATCACACAAGCATGTTCAACAATGCATGATCATACCATATCCAATATTATCACAAATCACATTTTCCAACCATCACCCCCCAATGGGGCATGATGGAACACACAAGAGGATAAACCCCAAGACAAGAAGTTTACCTGTCAATAGGTTCCTCCAAGCCTAGCTTCCTTGTTCTACAAGTAAGCCAACAAACCTTTATTTTTTCACAAAAATTCCTGCACAAGTAGTCATTCCAACAATTACAATTTGAATCACAATGACTCATTATCCAAATGGTCACTAACCATACAAGATACACATCAAAGAAAGTTATTACACTTACTACAATCCTTGAGATCAAGGACCAAAGGCTTCCAATGATGAAGCTCCAAAGTTTAATCCTCCAAGATAGGATCCAATGGTTTCAACCTACATGATCACACACACACACACATATATATATATATATGATTAAAACCAAGCTTGATAACATACGCAAGCAACACAAAACAACTCCCACACTTACAAAAGACTAGCCCCGTCCTTAAGGCCTCAAATGCCAACACTTGTGTTCTTAATTCATTTCACCTTCCTTGTAGCTTCATCAAACTTAACATCACCATGACACACCATCATTACCTCAAAACAATTTAAACAAAAATTCTACACATTTTTATCCATATGGCAGAGGGCACCAACAAGGAGGGTCAAGGGGATTTGCTTTCATTTCTAAGTTTCTAATTCATGTTTAATCTTATCAATCATACTACCATCACACCACCACATACCCATCAAGCCATAACACATTTTTTTCACAATTTCCCCTAATTTCCTTCACATGGCCGAGGGTATGTGCTTCACAATGTTACGGGATTTTTTCAACCATTCAAGTGTCTTAAATCATCACTCAACCTCATCATTAATTGTTTCAACAACCATCAATTCAATTCCTCTTTCAAAGTTCAATTACTTCACCAATTTCACCAACTTTTCCATCATAAAATTTGCCTATGTGTCATCACATCAATGCCATAAATTTTATTTGACTTCCACCATTCATTTGTCATTACAATCATTATTTTCCAAAGGGATTTAGTCTTAAGACCTCTCCAAACAACCCCAACAACAAAACATATTCAAGAACATATCTTTTTATAATGGGTTTTATAAGAGTTATGTTGTAGGAAAAGTGATTGTGTAATGTTATAGAGATTCGTTTTGCGTGTCGTAATTTCTTTTTTCTTTAAAAAGTGTGGGCCCCACAAAATGTTGTGTGTGTATAAAAGTTTGTTGTGTCGTGTTAAATGACAAATGTAAACCCCTTTTATAATTTCCATGAAACATGAGTAAAAGTGAGAAAAATTACCACCAATGTGTTGCATTTTCTCTAAGGATGAAGTTTCAAGCCTTGAATGATGTGAAACCTCACTTGTTCACCCACATTTGCTCCAAAATCGTCCTCCAAGGAATTCTTCACTCACTCACTTTCAACAAAAGTTTACAACATGAAAGATGATCACAGGATAGAGACTAACAACTTTGATGACAAATGTTAAGCTTAAATGTGTCTATAAATTAAGATGAGAAATAAAACATTCCTTCCCCACACACTAATGGTGTCAGCGGGTTCAAGGAAGGCGAGGTCAATGGCGGCCAACTTTTTGGCTTCAATTTGATGACTCAAACTCACTTAAGTGACTTATCAAGTGTTCAAGTGGGTCCCACAGTGAAATGACTAAAATACCATTCAGTAAAGCCTTTAATTTTACCTTGTTATCCATCCACTAATCCATGAACTAATAATCAAATCAAAATTTCAACATTCACCAATGTCCATTGTTTGTCTTTTAACAGATGAATATCAAGTTTTTTGGTGATTTAATGAAATTACGATTTTAATCCTAGTTATATACTATTGACACGTTTCCCCAAAAATAACCAAATTTCTTCAAATTTCATTTCCAATCCAAATTTATCATTTGAATCACTTGATTATACCTAAATAATGTAATTCGCCAGTTACGGTTAAAAGCTGGGCAATTTTGCCAAATTACCATTTTACCCCTAGTGGTATTTTACTCTGAAATTCAGGATTTTCACTAATTAAATCCTCTAAATCATGATTTAATTCTTAATTTCATATTTCAATTATATGTGATGTTATATCCATCCTCACCGCCTCCCACTTTGTGATGGAATTAAGTAAATATAACGTAAACCAAATATATGCCTAAGCAGCACAAGGTAGACAAAAAATGGGCTTGTGCAATATTCACCACGCTTTAAGCTCAAAGGGCTCTTGCATGAGATGATATGTTACTATGTTAGACAAATATAAAATTATTAATGTATGTTATCAAAAAAAAAAAAATTATTAATGTAATCTCACTCAATACCTTAAGGTTTTAGGTTGAATTAATTCTTTATATGCATGGTATTACCACAAATTCACTAGTTTGATTCTCACCGCCCCATTTTCTAGTGAAATTAAGTAAGAATATAAATAAAAAATTGGGTTTATGTAATATCTACCTTTCAAGCCAAAAGGACTTTTGTGTAGAGGGTGTGTTAGAAAATAACAAAAATCGTTAAAAAGGCCCCCACCAAAGAAAAAAAAAAAGGATAAAAAAAATGAAATATTGTACAATTACAGGTTACAAAACTCTTTCTCTCCCGTTTGTGCATGTGAAAAAGATATTACAAATTCTCAACTCATAGCTTGACAAACCTCATGGTTAGATGGGATTGAAGTTTGTTAAGTATGCATTGAATTACGTAAGCTGGGTCGTCAATCGTCATCCTGGCCCATTTTTTAATTAAACAACAAAATAATAAGTTTACCCTTCCTTTTTTTTTTTTTTTTTTTGGATACTTAGTTTAACCCTTCTATGTTTAGGTTATGGGTTGGGTCAAGTCATTTCATATCAAAATAATAATCATAAGTGAAACTAAATGAATACATGCCCCTTACATTCAATCTTTTTTTATACATAGACATTGAATCCTGTGGACAAAGCAGTAGTTTTAGTGGGTAATCCGCAGGTTTCGGATGCATTAATGGATGATTGGTTCCATTTTCACTTCCTTTGGTTCCCGTACTCCGTAATCACCTACTCTAACCAAATAAAAATAAAAAAGTAAATTCTTAAAAAATGGCCTTAAAACTTGGCCTGGCTTTTTAATAACAAATACCTATCAAGTCAAAGATTGATGTCGCTAGCTCTCCCTTAAATTTTCAGCATGTATATATGCCTCATCTCCCATGCTGAGCATATTTTAATAGCGTCACAAGTCTGTCTCTATTTGTTTGTTTGTTTCCTGTTGCTTCTTTCTTCGTTTTGATATATATATATCGTTTCAACTCTAAGCATATCTTATATTGATAGTATCCTCCAATGTAATCACTGATTTTTTTTTAAGAGTGTTAAAGGTAAGAATTCCTCCTAATAATATTTTTTTTTACACAATGAGTTTCGTGATCAAATTTAAGAACACATGCTTAAGGGACCCAAATCCCTTCCTCGAACCGACACATGTTGATACTTATTTTACCATTGTAAAAAATAAGTTGAAATATGTTTTTAGTTTTTATACATAATATTTGATTTTTAATTTGGTTTTGATATGATTTATTTTTTTAATTTGGTCTATGTATAATCATTTTTAAATTTGTCCTCATTGCTTGTTACTATTATAATACTTTGATATTAGTATAAAATTATAGCAAAATATAATCATAAATAAAAAAAATGAAAATCATTTTTAAGATTAATTAGAGTTTTTACAAATCAAATCATTATTAATTTGCTTCTTATATTTTATTCTTACAATTTTAACAAATAATATTGTTCTGGGTCCAACAGCCCAGTAGATTGGGCCAGTCGTCTATAGGTACAATTATTCAACATCTCATGTGTGAGTACACGACTACATGGACCTTATCATAGGGAATTCCTCTCTTCTTGCACAGCTTACCATTATACATTCACAATAGTGAGGCAATGCCTCACTGTGATAGAGAAGGTAACGACTAACGAAATTGGCTCACATTTTCTCTCTTTCATTATCATTAGGGAATATTCACCCTCCAACATATATAAACCCCTCCTCTCCAACAGAGGAGGAACCTGATACCTAGTATTGTTTATTTTATATTTGGAAAATTCATAAGTATTTTTCACGGGAAGCAATCTTGTTCGAGCCGGCAACATCCACATTGTAGTGGAGGTAGCTCTCCCAAAAGGAGCATTTTGCATTCACAAGGACTTGAACTCAAAATCTTACTTAAGCAAAATCAAGCATGTACCACTTGAATCAACCATTTTTGATCTGATACCTAGTATTTTTATGAGATGTTACTCTGTTGGATTTTAGAGCTACTGTTGCCTTACACACATTTCCCCCCTCGCAACCATACTTGCGACTCCGGTGATTCTTCTTGAATTTTGCTCTATACCACTGTTTCTTTAAGCACTCGTATATTGAGATACTTCACGATTCCAAGAATACAGACCTAGCTTTTAATCCAAAACAGTTCAAATATTATAATAGTAACAATAGCAAAAAACTTAAATTGAAAAATAACTGTACCTATTATAAGAATTAAAATGAAATTGTTGAATATAACAAATGAAATAAAAATTAGAGTATACAAATATATTTCAACATAAAAGATAAATGTACGTGTAGGATTCCACAATTTTGTACAAGTACATGTACGAAGGATCAACTAATGCGTTTATCCTTTTTGAAAAGGATAATATCATGCTAAAAACTACAAATGAGAGTTCGAAATCCCTCCTATGCCGCTGCTTTACTTTTTTTTTTTTGATAAAAAGTGAAAATTTTAGGATTTTTCCTAAACTAACCACTTCGATATGAAATAAAATTTTTAAATTCAAAAAAGTATATTGTGTGTAAGTGCTTTCACATGCACTTCAAGTTATTGGAGCATCTTTAATGCTAAGATTCTTTTCCATCCTTCTCAGCTAATACCCAGAAGCGCATTTTGGAGATAACTGATGGATGACAATGACCTTTACCTATAATAAAATGTTAAACATAATTATCGCATAACGAATTCAAACGATCCCTAAAAGTCGTCTAAAGGAGCGAAGATGAAAAAAGAGAAAAAAGATTGAGGAGAGAGGAGAGAGGAGTGAGAGAAAAAAATTAATACAAATGTTAATTTTTGAGTGGAAGGACACATGGTCTTGAAACATATTAAAAGATTCCCTTCTAGAGATACTCCCATAACACCACTAAAGGCGTGGATCAGATCAGAATCATGCTGGGCAGTGGGCATAGATTAACCCTGGGAAGTTCTTCCTTTATATATTCTCTAATTTGCCGAGAGTTGAAGATTGCATGACAGCGAGCCTAATTCATGCGTACCCTATTCTTTGACCTAATTAGTTTATCTAATTATTGTAGAGAAGAGTTATATTTACAGACTCTTACAAAGTACACTATGTACTCTCGGAAAAATACTAGATTACACATTATGTTATCCCGAAAGTACATAATATAATTTGCAAAAATTTATAAAAAAAGTTTGTAAACGGATACTTTTCATTATATACACACAATACACTAAATGTGAGATAATCGACCAAATCAATTCAATACCTTTCCAAGCTTAGTTCACCACCACAACCATTATCATCTTGTAATCTTCCACTGCTTTCCATTCGCGTGTGCTTCTTCTATTAATTAGTATATATCTATGGGGGCGTTTGCCGTTTGGTACAGGAAAAAAAAAATTAAGAAAAAACATTTGCTCAAAATATGATGAGAAGAAATTTTTACTCGGTTAGTTAAAAAATATGTTTTGTAGGTCAAATTTTTTTTGAAAATTTAAATGAATTTTATTGATGTTATGTGTAACATTTTACCACAGCTAAGGAAAATTTTCTTTCCACCCCATCCCTGCTAAAATTTTACTCTTGGTCCATGTGTAAAAAAATCAGATAGGGAATTTTTTTTCCCAAACCTCTTTTAACTCTTTCTCTTACCAAACATGGCCATATATTTTTTCCTATCCTCTTTTCCCACGCAATTTTTTTTTCCTTCTACCAAACATCTCCTAAATGAAAAGAAATTTTGGCATGGTTGAATATTGTTTCTAAAATCAGTTTTTTATTTTTCAGAACAAAAACACTCATTTGATAAGACTTGTTTTATAAAAGAAATAAATAATTAATTACAATTTTTTTAGATTCAAATTTAGAGAATATATCTGAGTTGAAAAACACAGAAAATTAAACACATTTTTCATAATTATTTTACAAAACAATTTTAAGGGAAAAAAATTCAGATCACAATCCTTATTCTTTTCTTTTCTATTCTTCATTTTTTCTACTCCTTTCTGTTTGCTGGAATGAACCCAGAATGGTATTCAAATTAAATATTTGTGTTTCTAGAAATGCAAAGCTAGGATTTTTTTTTTCTCTGTTTCCTTATCCATTTAGTAAATTCGAATTTGTAGAGAGTGAAAAATCTTCACTGAGTAACTCGTGATTAACATTTTGAACGATATTTGTGTTATTCAAAGTAAATAAGGAGAAAGTGGTGGTGATGTCGTGTGAAGTTTTCCAACAGCTATCTAGATGTCACCCAAAGTATACAGGTTAAAATCATCACCATGCTTGGTTCCACGCCATTTAGAAGTCAGATTAAACAACTCTAAGGCGTGAAGTATACGGTCAAAAATGTGCCACGCAAGTCGGTGAAACGAATGGAAATGAGAAACGCACACTGTACCAAGTAAAGTTGATTATGCCGCCATATATGTGTTCCTTCAGTTTAATAACTGATTTTGAGTTCAAATCTTGGATATGTAACTGTATTAAAACTTTGGTAAGAAGATTTTTGTTACCCTTCTAATCCTGTCCGGCTAGATCAGATTAGTCAATTCAATTAACCTGTCGAACCACTGAAGAAATCTCCGAAATGATTAAGCTCAGCCCAAGGTCCAGTGGCCTAGCCACATTATACTTACGTAGGATATGTGCCTCAACTACATTTTAACAAATTTTATTTATTATATATAATTATAGAAAAAGTGTGTATCATTTTTAAAAGATGTAAAGTTGTCTCATTTTAAGAGAGAGAAAGAGATAGATAAAGAAGGAGAGAGTGGACAAAAAATATAAAAGTGTGGGACCCATCTTTTTATGAGAGTGAAATGATATAAATTGTGTCATTTAAAAGGACAAATACTTTTCCCTATAATTATATAAGTAATAATAATTGGGCCCTAGCTAAAATTGTAAGTTAGCCCTCGCTAAAATTGTAATAGTGGTAACAGACGAAGATTTGGAGCTGCTTTGCGTGTATGACCAAATAACGGATTGCTTTCTTCTTAGTTTCTTCTTCTTCTTTTATCTTTTTCCACTTGGGGTTTTCTTCCAATCTTTTTTTCTTATTCGCACTCACCACCCGGAACCCAATCATTTTGCGACAAGGTACGATGTTTCGTTCCTTTCTCAATATTTTACGGATTCATGTTCTTGGAATATGCATTGGTAATTATATTGTCCGCCGGGAGAAAAAATGATTTACCTTTTTGAACTTTGTAAAGGAGAAATTCTTTGTCTTTGTTGACCATAATTGTTTATTGAGTGTTTCTAACATTAGTGAAATTCATGCCCCTTTTTTATTTACTTTTTTTTGTGGTTGTAGTTATTGATTTCATTTCTTTTAAAAATGGAGTGTTGTTTTACGTTTACCTTTTTTTTTAAATTATTTTAATGTAGAGCTACAGTTGCCACTGTAATGGAATTGAATTGTTTCTTAGTGTTATTTGTATTTGATTTCACAAGAGGAATGAGAATTTTAGCGATTAATCAAAGGAAACTATTAAAGAGAAAAATAAAAGAAGATATATGTATATATATAGAGTATGAAAATTTCTTGTGCATATTCTTTGTTTTTTTGGTATTTTTAAAATTTTCAAAATATCTAAACACTGATTAAATGATTTACGTGGATTCAATGTTATTTAAATGATTTTAAACATTTGTCGCTGATTGTTCCATGTTTCTTTTTAATTGTGAAGTTTGTTGTCCCTCTGTGTTGATGTTCTTAACAGGTCACGACTAGGGGTATAAATGGGCCAAGTTAGGCCAGACTTTGACTTTGATAGCCTAAGCCTAACTAAAATATTTAGAGCCTATATTGGCCTATTAGCCTATTAAAGACTTAATTTATACGTCTGGTCTGACCTATTACAAAAGACTAAAAAACTTAATACGACCTATAAGGCATACCAAGTTACAAACTAAAGTTTATAAACCCAAACCAAATTAAAATATAAAAGATAAAAAAAATTATTCACAAAGATCACATGAAATAAATTTTCATTAACATCACATGAAATAGATTTGCATTAACATCACATGAAATAACGTTCGTAAAATCACATGAAAATATTCATAAAAGTCACATGAAAATTTCATATATGTATATATACATATAATGTGCACTTTCTTTACTAATTTAATTTTATATTATATTTTATATTTTAAATAAAAATTTATTATTTGTTAAAATAACATCAATCCTATTACTTTGAAAATTTTAAGTAAATTTTTTTCCTAATAGATTTGTGTAATTATGAAAATATTTTGATAATTTGATATGCCAAAATTTGTGGCCCCGGCTAAAATTAAATCTTGGCTCCGCCACTGCCAAGGTCCCACTTGAAAAAAAAAAAAGCCAAAACTTGAATTCTAAATTAGAGTTAGATTTTTTATATTGTTTGTTAATGATTTAATATCATATTATATAATCAAATGATAGTAGTTCAGTTAGTGCTAAGAAATTGAGTAAGTAGAGTGAAAATATATGTTGATCTTCTATAATACTATCTTTGGGAGGAGTTTAAAGTCTTAATCACGGAACACACTCCAAATAGGATCCGTGTAACACCCCGTTTGCAGCCGGTGTATTAACATACAAATGGTATTTAAAGCGCAGCTTGCAATGATTAATCGCGAAAGCAATATACAGTTTTAATTTAAATAAACAAGGCTAATCCTCATGGTGGATTAACTTTTCACTTTTAATAACAATCCTTATGTAATTGCAACACTAAAATAAAATCAGGAATACGTCGTACTCGTAAATAACAATTCAAAAGCATTCATAACACATGGTGCTACAGTACAAATACTAAGTCAACAAATAATAGATTATTTAATAGTGGCATAGACAATCCATATGCTCACATCAAATAACAACATAATCCATCAAGTCTAGTCATAATAAAGTCTCATCATGGAAGAATGAAAAATCATAATATGCATGACTCATAATAATAATAAAATCTCTATGCCGGCCTCTTACCTCTATCAGTGTACGTCTCACGAACGTCATCTCCTGAAAATATGCCCTAAAAGGGGTGAGATTTCTAACAGAAATCTCAGTAAGACAAGTGGTCATCAAGGGATCCTCCATCCCAAGCTCACTTACGGGTATAATATAAGTTTTAAAACAATGCAGGCAATATATAAATAAGCAGATTAATAACTAGATAAAGAAAAATGTCTATACCGGGCCATTTATAGTAGTAAACAATGCAATATATAAAATGAGCATGCTATGCAATATATCAAATGAGTGTGCAATGCCGCATATGTCCATGTCATGTGTGTATGCATCCTACTGGCCAGAGAATAAAAGGTAGGAATTACGTACGTCTACAACCCACAGTACAAGGAGTCCACCATGTACCTCACACGTGGAATTACCATCTTGCATGTGGCCTGACATGCTTAGGGATTACTGTCTCGTGTGGAATACCCCACATACATATACATATGGAAAATGCACTATATCATAAACCAGCTCAACAACATATCCAATATTCATAACATAAATAGATATAATTCCATAATCCAGCTGAACAACTTATCCAATACTCATAACATAAACATGTATAATTCCATAAAACATACCATGCACATAAACCAATCCCTCATGGGGTTTGGCGGAACAAACAACGGATAAAATTGAGGACCAAAAGCTTACCTGTATCAGTAAAGTCCTTTAGTACCAACTCAGTATCAACATGGTCACCAACAATCAAACAATCCAACAAGTTACAATCTGGTTTAATGGCAAACACATAATCAATACATGCTCTATAATTTCAAGTCAAAAGGAATACATTTTCGTTTTCGTTTTCACGTGTTGCAGGGTTTCCTCAAAGCCTTAAGCATTGAATCACATTTACTCTTTTTAAAACTTAAATGGCTCCTTGACACTCCACGGGTAAAGAAAATGGTTCCAACACTACTCAACTAAGAGAACACCTTCTAACACCCCAAGACAGCAGTTATCACCCTTTCAAGATGCTATTTTTCTTCCTCACAAGGCTCTCTCATGAGTGTTTAGAAGCATGGATCATGGAAGAGATGAAGAAATGAGGGTTCTTAACTTGGTTCTATAAGAAGAGCTTAAGGGTTCAAGGAGTGTGTATGTTGGCAGCCGTGAAGGAGAATGAGAGACACCTAATTGAGTGTTGTAAATTCTTACCTAGGGTTTAGTGCCATTAGCTATTTATAGGTGCATTCACAATAATCATTTTGCTACCAAACTTTATATTCTTAACCTAGACATTTTTCTAGGAATTATCATATTTTTATTATAATTTTTCGAGACACTTCATCAGTAACATAGCCGGTATTAGTTCTGACATCACTGGTTATTATTTTTACCCCAAACTTGATATCCTTGACCTAGATTTTTTTAGGAATATTTGTATTTTTATTATAATTTTTTGGAATACTTCACCGGTACGCATTTATACCGTGAAGCAGAACCGATATTCGCACTTTTCATCAAAAAAACGATTTAAGCGTTATTTGACCTTCTCGATAATTATTTAAATCTTTCTATATTTATCCAACATCAATTATGGAATTATTTCATAAACTCATAATTAAATTATTTAAATTCTTAATTTAACGGTGCGGGTTCTTAAAATCCGTTCCAAATCGGATTAGTCGTGAACTGATGAACCGATTGAAATATCTCACTCACACACACACAACACACACACACACAGAGATATATATATATATATATATATATATATATATATATATATATGTCAGAATCTCAACAATCACATGCATAATTAAAAATATACAAAAGAAGAAAAAAAAGAAAAGCAGGAGACATAATTTATCCTAATTCACTCCAATATAGAGCTATATCCAGTAAGTTTGTCACTATGTTCTCCTCAACACCAAGTATAAAAGAATATAAATAGACTTTAAAAATCATAAGCTACAAGAATACAAGGTATCTACGAGCACGAGGACATTTTCCCTTGCACCACCGCAAGGGTAACCCCTCGGATCCCTGCTCACTCATTGAAGAGCAGGACTTCCATTGGCTTTATCTGCATCAAGGTAATACCAACTAATATTTCTGATAATCCAAGAGCTAAAGCCACATCAGATCATAGCTTACTTCCAACTAACCATGATAGATCACTATAATGGTTAAAGTTGTTAGGACGTTAGCTTTCTGTTAACTTAGCTTTCTTTCTGTTAGCTTAATCTTGATGCTGTAATCTTTATTCTTCCAGTATGTGATATATATCTAAGTGAATATCACATGAATAAGATAAGGAATTCATTTTTCATTAATCTCTCAATGAGTTCACTGAAGTTCTTTCACTTTCTCAAGATGGTATTAAAGCTCGCCAAGCTCTGATATCTGCTTCTTCTTCTCAACAATTCATCGTTCTTCTTTCAATATTTATTTTCTTTCTTCTCTGACTCTTCTTCATGGCTAACTTGCCAGAATTCTTAACAAATTCTATGCACCCTTTTTTTCTCCATTCTAATGAGAATCCTTCTCAAGTTTGGGTGACACCGCTCTTGAATGGAAGAAACTATCATTCTTGGGCGCGCTCTATGTCGATGGCTTTACGTTCAAAGAATAAACTCAAATTTGTTAATGGCACAGTGGAAATGCCAGATCCTGATAGTGCAGAATATGAAGCATGTGAATGGTGCAATACTACTGTATTGGGATGGATTCACCGATCCATTTCTCAGACGATAGCTCAATCCATCTTATGGATCGAGAATGCTAATGATGCATGGAACGATCTTCGTAATCATTTTTTGCAATCTGACATGTTTCAAATTTCGGATCTACAAGAAGAGATACATAAATTACATCAAGGTGATAAGACTGTGACTGAGTTCTTTACTCAGCTCAAGATGTTATAGGATGAATTGGAAAATTTAAAGCCAATTCCCTCACCTTCGGTTGCTTGTGTATGTGGTACTGCTGGTGTGATGCATACTTATCGAGATCAGGATCATACTATTCGATTTCTTAAAGGTTTGAGTGATAATTTTTCTCAGGTTCGTTCACAAGTAATATTGATGGAGCTATTACCTAACGTAATAAAAGTCTTTTCCCTTGTAACTCAACAAGAGCGACAATTTTGCTCTGAAGATCAACTTAATGCAACAACAAATGCACAGACTTTTGTTACATGGCAAATCATTCAAACAACCAAAGAGGTGGTTACAATGGAGGACGAAACACAAGAGGCAGAGGACATGGTTATGGAGTAAGAAATGCACCAGGAAGATTATGTACTCACTGCAATCGGAGCAATCATACCATAAAAACTTGTTACTTGTTTTATTGTTTCTCGCTAGGATACAAACACTCTAATTCACATGTGACAAACAACTTGTCCACTGCAAATCTGGAGAACAACAACTCTGCTCAAGATTCAGAAACTCAAATAACTTCCATTAATGTGATCCAAGATAAATATCAGCAAATTCTGAATCTGTTGCAGAAGAACACTATTGTTGAAATTCCTCAGATCCATCATGCCACGAATTCTATTCAAACTTGTAACTTGAACACATATTCATCTCCCAAAGGTAAAAATGCTATTGAATGGATAATAGATACTGGTGCCACTGACCATGTCACTTTTATCAAATCTCATTTCTCTTTTTTTCATAAAATTGAGCCTATTTCTATAAGCTTGCCCGATGGATCAAATGTCACAGCTACTATTTCTGGTAGTACACCCATCTCTTCCACACTTGTATTAATAGATGTTTTGTACGTTCCTGAGTTCCATGTTAATTTGCGTTCTGTTAGCAAATTAGTTAAATCAACACTTTATGTGTCATTCAACAGAAAAGCTTGAGTTGTTGGAAAACGATTGGTTCAGCTGAACAGAGAGGAGGACTCTATGTGATATCCACTTCCATTCCAAAACCAGATTTCAAACCTTCACCAATAACACCCAAACTTGTTTCAGCTTGTAATATACCCATAATAAGTCTTCTGATAATGATTCACTTTGGCACCGTAGGCTTGGTCATGTATCAAAGTCCATTTTGTATGAAATGTCTTTACGGTTTCCATGTATCAAAGTCCTATCAACAATAATAAAACAAAAGCAGTCTTTGAATTACTTCATGTAGCTATTTGGGGTCCTTTTTTAGTAACCTCTATCAATGGCCATAGGTATTTTCTTACTTTGGTAGATGATTATGTTAGTACATAGGTGTCCTAGAGACAATCTGAGAGTCAAATGGACCCATGTACTTCTTTATTTGTTATGAATATATTTTATGAATAAAAGCATTATTTATCTTGTTTCATATTGCATGTCTCAAATATTGAATATGAGTAACTGGATAAAGCCCTTAGAATGGAACAGGTGTCACATTGAGAATTTGTGATAGGGATCACGATCATGAGGGCTCAATGACACCTTACGTCCATTGCCAGAAATATGTTCCTAGTCTAGAGATACCGATAATGGGCATTGGTGATCTCGGGTAAGACTAGCACGACTCAGCTACTTGCATGGAGATGCAAGGTAGAGTCCTCGTGAGCTACAGACATGGAGATGTCTTAGCTGAC
This sequence comes from Gastrolobium bilobum, assembly GCF_033153095.1. Taxonomy (NCBI): domain Eukaryota; kingdom Viridiplantae; phylum Streptophyta; class Magnoliopsida; order Fabales; family Fabaceae; genus Gastrolobium; species Gastrolobium bilobum. Next base: position 62,250 of record NW_026899480.1, on the reverse strand, counting down.
TCGTGGGTGGACTATGGGAGAATAGTTCGCACTGAACTGACCCACAAAGAGACACTACAAGGAAATCTCACAGATAGTATCAATAGGTAATGTCTTTTATTATTTGGGTGTGTCTTTCCTTAGACCTCACGTTGTCGTATAGACCTGTGCTCTGGAAGACTTGCTTTGATTGTATATTGATGAACCCTTAGTTCATCATGGTTTTTAGCAGGAATTAGGATCAAATTGTGTGACTAAATGATGAAAACACAAGGTTAATGTCCTAAGAAGTCCTCAATTACAAGTTCAAGAGCTTTATTGGAAATTTGTATGATTCTTGTAGGAAAAGCAAGCTTGAAAGGCAACTGGAGAAGGAAGAAGATTCTGGAGCTCAAGAGGAGAAAAATTGCCTAAGTGTTGAGCGCTAAAACATCCACACTGAGCATTTTAGCGCCCTGCTACAGGAAGAGGCCAAAACTTCCTGGTGATGAGCGCTAAAATGCCCACACAGAGCGTTTTAGCGCGCTGCTGCACTTAGAAGATGGAAAATTGCTGGTCTTGGGCGCTAAAACGGCCTGCAATAAGCGTTTTAATGCCCTGAAGTGGAAAAAGGATTCTGGTCTTCACCGCTAAAACGTCTAAATCAAGAGTTTTAGCGTTGGAGTCAGTTAAAGTCAGTTGAGCATTCACCAAGTTTGGACGCTAAAACGGTCATTCCTTAACGTTTTAGCTTTGGAATCAGTTAAAAGCAGTTGAGCATACGTAAAGCATGGACGCTAAAACGGTCACTTATGGACGTTTTAGCGCCCACATCAGTTTTCTGTTTTTAATTGTAACACTATATAAGACAAAGCCTTGACACTTAGGAAAAGGGGTATCTGAGGGATCTGAACTTTCTCTCTCTCTTAAACTTCAGTCTGACTTCTCTCTAAATTCTCTTAGTGTTTAGTTTTTGTATTAGGATTTCTTTGTAATAGTTTGGAGATTGAAGACTTTCAACATGGAAATGAAGTTTGCTTCTTCTTCTCTTATCTATTCCTTAGTTATGTCTGAGTAGAGTCTTTGTAGTCTGAATGCAATAGAACTCCATGATAATATTATGTTGATTTGATTGATATGATGAAGTATTTTTCATGTGTTGATTTGAGATTTCTGATTTAATTATTTCTATCAAGGAAGTAGTATAGAACAGGGATGTTTATATGACTTCTGTATTTGATAATCTCAACATCAGAATTCTAGTACTCAAGGGATTGATGCTAGAGTTCTGATGTAATCTTAAGACTTTAGTATTTCATGCATGTATTAAGAAAGAGATCACCAAGGGATTGGGGTTTCTGATTAATGTATCTATCAGGGTAGTAAGAGATTACATCTTGATGATAAGTAAAAGGTTGATTAACATCACATGGAAAGGAATTCATCATATGATCAGTTTTTACTGGGTTATTATGGAGGAAAGTTGTTTTCTGACTACTTGTTTTATTAATTCCTAAACCATATTTACTTTGTGTCAAATTACTTACAATCGATTTTCTGGTGACAAATTATTCATGATTTTTACAAACTCTTATCTGATTCAAATTAGTTTTCTATGGTTTATTGGTGTTTGAACACAATTCCTCGTGGGAACGATCTTTACTCATCATTTTATTACTTGTACGACTAGTGCACTTGCTAAATGTCCAACAAGTTTTTGGCGCCGTTGCCGAGGAATTTGTTTTTCAACACTAACTGATACTGTAGAATTCTGAGATTGAATCCTTTTATTTTCAGTATTTTAGTTTATGTTAAGTTTCTGGTCAATTTTGATTCTGGTATATGCGAGGTACACTTGATCCGAATTTGTTGTTGTATGATCCAGAATTAGAAAGGACATTGAGGAAGCATAAAAGGGCATCCAGGCAAAGGAGACAGTTGCAAGAAATTGGTGAATCAAGTACGATTAATCAGGAAGAGATAATGGCAGAGAATCACAGACCACCACCACAGAGGACACTGGGAGAGTACATGACTCCTGCAGTGATTCCTCCAATTGGGAGTGTTGTGCGCCCAACAGTGGAGCCCAACAACTTTGAATTGAAGCCTGCTTTGATACATTTGGTGTAGAAGGATCAGTTTGCTGGAACCAGTGCAGAGGACCCTTACTTGCACATAGAGAACTTTCTATTGTTGAGTGATACTGTGAAGATAAATGGTGTCACAAGAGATGCAATTCTGTTGAGACTATTCACTCATTCACTGACGGATAATGCAAGGAGATGGCTGCAATCATTGCCATAAGGAAGTATAACAACTTGGGATGATCTGCAAACCAAGTTCTTGCAGAGGTTTTTCTCAGCATCTAAGATGGCCAAGTTGAAGAATGAGATTACAAGCTTTAAGCAGAAAGAGTCAGAATCCATTTATGAGGCTTGGGATAGATTCAAGACTTTGTTGAGGAAATGTCCACAACATGGAATTGAGGCATGGCAACAAGCAGCAATCTTCCTGCAAGGAATGACCACTAACACTAGAACCTTGGTGCATGCCACTGCTGGGGGATCATTGACTACCAAGACCCCTCAATAAGCCTTGGATATCTTTGAGTCATTGGCATCTCAGGAATTTGATAATGCCCCAGTGGCTGACAGAAGGACAGGAGTCATCAGGTTGGATGGGTATGATGCTCTGTTGGCAAGGAATGATCAACTGATGCAGACACAGAGACAATAGCAGCAACAATTGGATACCCTTATTAAGCAACTCTCTTCACAAAAGGTAGCTTCTGTGGAAACAAAAAGTGTATGTGCTATTTGTGGCAAATGCCATGTGACAGAGGAGTGTGATTATGGGGGATCACCAGAACAAGCAGAGGTGAATGGAGTGTGGTATGATCAGAATAATCAAAGGAACTACAACAATCAGGGAAGGAATGTTTATGTGCCACCATGGAAGAACAAGAATCAACACCCAGGATTCAGCTATAGTTCCAACCATCAATTGAACCCACCATTACATCCTCCACCACCACATATGAAGGAGCAGTCAAGTGATCCTACTGCATGGGAGAAAGCGTTTGCTCAGTTATCTAAGACAACTCAGGATTATATCCAGGGGTCTAATTCATTCAGGGAAGAGACAACTGCATTCATGCAGGAGACCAGAACTTCTTTCAGAAATCAGGAAGCATCAATCAGAAATTTGGAGACCCAGATTGGTCAATTATCAAGCCAGATATCAGAGAGACCACAAGGGAAATTTCCAAGTGATACACTAGTGAATCCTAAGGAGCACTGTAAAGCAATTATGACAAGAAGTGGGTTGGTACTTCAACCAGTGAAAAAGAATGTGGAAAATAAAAAGAATGAATGAAGAAGAGGTTGTGGTTGAAGATGTAGTCTCTGATGATGAAGTAGAGAAGATGAGAAATGAGAAAAGTGAGAAGGAAGTAGTTGTTAGAGATGTTATAGTTGGAATTGATAAAGAAGAGGAAGGGAAGGACAATAAGAATGAAGGAGAAGTAGAAGTTGGTAAAAATGCTTCCCCACAAAAGATGATGAAGTGGGAAAAGAAGAAGATGGCTGACAAGAAAGAACAGCCAGTTATTTATCTCCCTATGCTAAAGTTCCCTACCCTCAGAGGTTGAAGCAAGAGATTCAGAAACAGCACTATGCAAGATTTTTGGATATCTTCAAAAATTTACAAATTAACATACCATTTTCTGAAGCACTGGAAAATATGCCTCACTATGCAAAGTTCATAAAGGATCTTCTTACTAAGAAGAGGAAATTAACTGATGGTGAGACAGTGGCCCTAACAGCAGAGTGTAGTGCCCTAATCCAGAAGAAGCTTCCAACAAAAATGAAAGATCTTGGAAGCTTCAGTATCTCTATTGCTATAGGAGATGTGGAGGTGGGAAAGGCATTGTGCGATTTGGGAGCCAGTATAAATTTGATGTCGTTGACAATATGTAGAGCTTTGGGAATCAACACTTTGAAGGAGACCAATCTTATTCTGCATCTTGCAGATAGATCTATCAAGAGGCCTGAAGGTGTGGTTGAAGATGTCTTGGTCAAGGTAGACAAGTTTATTTTTCCGGTGGATTTTGTGATTCTTGACATGGAGGAAGAGGATACAGAAAGTCCTCTATTGTTAGGAAGACCCTTTTTAGCAACTGCAAGATCTTTGATAGATGTTGAACAAGGAAAGTTGTTGCTAAGGGTGGATGAGGAAATAGTCACAATTGATGTATTTGAAACCATCAAGCACCCTGTTGATGTGGAGGATTGTTTTAGATTAGATGTGATACAGGAGGTTGTGGAAGAAGTGAATAAAGAAGAAGAATTCCCAGTTGAGGAAAAAAGATCAGAAGAAGAGACAGGTACAGAAGATTACCAAGAAGAGCCAGAAGTGGAAGAGCTTGAGAAGAAGATTGATGACATTCCAAAAGGAGCACCTAAGGTAGAACTTAAAGAATTACCTTCACATTTGAAGTATGTGTTCCTTGGGGATGATCAAACATATCCAGTAATCATTAATGCAATGTTGTCTGATGAGGAAGAAGGGAAGTTGATTAAGGTACTCAAGAAGAATAAAATGGCTATTGGATGGCAGTTTTCAGATCTTAAGGGTATTAATCCTTCCTTTTGAACCCACAAAATATTGATGGAGGAAGAGGTCAAACCAGTAAGGCAACCACAGAGGAGACTCAACCCCACTATGAAGGAAGTAGTGAGGAAGGAGGTGGTGAAGTTGCTTGATGCTGGGATGATTTACCCCATTTCAGACAGTGCTTGGGTAAGTCTTGTGCAGACCGTGCCCAAGAAAGGGGGGATGACTGTGGTGAAAAATGAGAATAATGAGTTGATTCTCACAAGGACAATCACTGGCTGGAGAATGTGCATTGATCACCGGAGGCCGAATAAGGCAACCAGGAAGGATCATTTCCCACTTCCTTTCTTGGATCAGATGCTAGAGAGGTTGGCAGGACATGCTTTCTATTGTTTCTTGGATGGTTATTCAGGGTACAATCAGATAGTTGTGGCACCAGAGGATCAGGAGAAGACTGCTTTTACATGTCCATATGGAATATTCGCATACCGGAGGATGCCTTTCGGTTTATGCAATGCTCCTACCACTTTTCAAAGGTGCATGTTTTCCATTTTTTCTGATATGATAGAAGAATGCATAGAAATTTTTATGGATGATTTTTCTGTATTTGGTTCTGATTTTGATGTATGTCTAGGGAATTTAGATTCTGTATTGAAAAGATGTCAAGACTGATATTTGGTTTTGAACTGGGAGAAGTGTCACTTTATGGTGACAGAAGGTATAGTTCTTGGACACAAGGTGTCTAGGAATGGAATTGAGGTGGACAGGGCAAAAATTTTTGTGACAGAGAAACTTCCTCCACCTGTTAATGTTAAGGGTGTGAGGAGTTTTCTTGGTCAAGCAGGATTTTATAGGCGGTTCATAAAAGATTTTTCAAAAATTGCCAAGCCCTTATGCAAGTTATTGGTCAAGGACCAAGAGTTCCTGTTTGATGATGAATGTCTGCATGCATTTCATGTTTTAAAAGAAAAGTTGACCACTGCACCTATCATGATGGCACCTGATTTTTCATTACCATTTGAATTAATGTGTGATGCCAGTGACTATGCTGTAGGAGTGGTACTAGGCCAAAGAGTGAATAAATTGTTGCATGTCATTTACTATGCCAGTAAGATCTTAAATGATGCACAAAAGAATTATGCTACTACAGAAAAAGAATTACTGGCTATTGTGTATGCATTTGACAAATTCAGGCCATATCTGTTAGGATCAAAAGTTATTGTTTACACTGACCATGCAGCTTTAAAGTATTTGTTAAGCAAGCAGGATGCTAAACCCAAGTTGCTCCGCTGGCTGTTACTGTTGCAAGAGTTTGAGGTAGAGATCAAGGACAAAAAGGGAGTTGAAAATTTGGTGGCTGATCACTTATCCAGGATTACAGAAAAAGAGTTTCAAGAAGGACCGGAAGTAGTGATCAGAGAAGAGTTTCCTGATGAACATGTTTTGGCAATATGTGCTGTCACAGAGATGGTTAGGGATAAAGTCTTCTCTATCAGTACCCCACCATGGTTTGCTGATTTCGCCAACTATAAAGCTGCTGGATTGATGCCTAAGGATTTCACATGGCAACAGAGGAAGAAATTTCTGCATGATGTTAAGAGATACATTTGGGATGAGCCATATCTTTTCTATAGATGTTCAGATAGTGTGATCCAACGGTGTATTCCAGAGGAAGAACAAAATGATGTGTTGTGGCATTGTCATGGTTCTGCATATGGTGGACATTTTGCAGGTGAGAGAACTGCAGCAAAAGTATTGTTGAGTTGCTTCTATTGGCCCACTTTATACAAAGATGCAAAGAAGTTTGTGGAGGCATGTGACAACTGTCAGAGAACTGAGAATATTTCTAGGCGACATGAAATGCTGTTGAACAATATCCAGGAAGTGGAGATCTTTGATGTTTGGGGTATGGATTTTATGGGACCTTTCCCTTCTTCCTACTCTAACAAGTACATATTGGTGGCAGTTGATTATGTGTCCAAATGGGTTGAGGCCATAGCTACACCAACCAATGATTCCAGGGTGGTGATTGCTTTTCTGAGAAAGAATATATTTTCAAGATTTGGAATCCCTAGAGCTATCATTAGTGATGGGGGCACTCATTTTGATAATAGGATGGTGGAGTATGCCTTGGCTAAGTATGGAGTGAGGCACAAAATAAGCACTCCATACCACCCACAGACTTGTGGTCTGGTTAAGATTTCCAACAGGGAATTGAAGAGAATATTGGAGAAGACTGTTGGGAATGCTAGGACCCAGTGGTCCAAGAAACTTGATGACACTTTATGGGCGTATAGGACCGCTTTCAAAACTCCTATTGGGATGTCTCCATTTCAGTTGCTGTTTGGAAAAGCATGCCATTTGCCAGTTGGATTGGAGCACATGGCTTTGTGGGCTGTGAGATATCTGAATTTTGATTCAAAAGCAGCAGGACAGAAAAGATTATTACAACTGGATGAATTGGATGAGTTCCGTTTGTCTGCTTATGAAAGTGCCAGTTTGTATAAGGAAAAGACAAAGCTATGGCATGATAGGAAGATCACACCTAGAGATTTCAAGGTGGAGGATCAAGTACTTCTGTTCAATTCTAGGTTGAAGCTGTTTCCAGGGAAGTTAAAGTCTAGATGGTCTGGACCGTTTGTGGTAAAAGACATGAAACCATATGGGGCTGTAGAAATCAGTTCTTTGGATTCAGACATAAGTTTTACAGTCAATGGTCAACGATTGAAGTTATATGTTGGAAGTGTTGTGGATAGGCAACTACTGACAGTTGCTCTATTAGAGGTAAAATAGATCATACCTGTCAGGCTCGTGACGTTAAACAAGCGCTGAGTGGGAGGCAACCCACTGTACTAGGTATGTAATTACATGTTCATACCATATCCATAAGATGAAAAAGTAAAGGGGAAATTTTTTTTTTGAAAAATCAAAAAGAAATTTTTGCTATGTGCTGGGCGCTAAAACGTTAACTCTGACCATTTTAGCGTCCTTAGAGTTCCATCATTATGAAACTCTCTGGTTGTGCGCGCTAAGACGTTCCTTATGAGCGTTTTAACGTTCACCAACAACACCAATACAGGCACTCTGGCCAACTGCGCTAAAGCGCTGATTCAGACCGTTTTAGCGTTGTGCTGCACAAAGTGTGCATTTTTCTCTGGACAAGGACGCTAAAGCGCTGGTAAGCCAACGTTTTAGCGCCCTGTCACTAATTCGACATAACACGGTTTCTCCTCTCTCTTTTTTCTTTTACATTCTTTCTCTTCTCTTTTCCACAACACGGTCTCTCCTCTCACATTTGTATCATCATTCTCCGTAGTTTCCTCCACATCCTCTCATCAACATCACGGTATGTCTCTCATCTCTTTTCTCTCCATCACATATCATATCTGAATCATAGAAATTATTGGGGCATTTTCTAGGGCATTTCACATGTTGGTTTCCTGTATTATTCTTAGGATTACATGTTGATATTAGTTTTATTTGTATTATTCTACTGATCTATTGCTTTTGTCTGATATTTTGTGGATGAGACAACAAACCCAGCGTATGTTGGTTCCAAATTGTTGTTACACAACATACCCAGCGCACACACACACAAGGTGTTCGTGGAAATGCCTGACCCAAAAATTGGCCTGGCGCTAAAACTTTTGGTTTCAACGTTTTAGCGCCCGTCCAGTGTTTACACACGTTTAAGGCCTGGACGCTAAAACGCTCAGTGTGACCGTTTTAGCGCCCAGGCCCTGTTTCATACAAAATTGAGGGTCCACATTATGGCATTGCGGGGTTGTAATTCATACATATTTTGATCCAAATTCCCCACTACAAGAGTTCTAAATCTGGGAATTGTGGAATTGGATTCATGATATGTAATTATTTGACATTTGGACTGATTTTCTCTTGTTGTGTAGGCACAATGTCTTCTCCTTCTCAACCAGCTCCCTCTACACAGGGGAAGAAGAGATATAAGAAGCGAGCCCGAGTGAATCAAGGAGGAGATATTGAGGCTGAGCCTACCCCACAATTTGATGCTCACTTTTGGAAGAGTGAGGAACATGAGAAACGTTATACTGACAAGACTTCCAAGAGGCCATTTGTGAGAGAAAGAAAATTCGTTCTAGAAAAGGATGAATATCCTCAGTTTCAGTCTCAGCTGAAGACCAGGGATTGGGCAACTTTTGGAAAAATATTGGGTGATAGCAGCCCTAACATAGCAAGGGAATTCTTTGCTAATGCGTTTAATGGAGATCAAGGAGGCAAGAGGACCTTCACTAGCTGGGTGAGGGGAAAGAAAGTGAAGTACGATGCTCACACCATCCAAAAGCTTCTGAAGATAAGGTTTTGTGACTATATCAATAATGCCAGTTGTGAGTTCGGGAAGAACTGGCAGAATATTGAAATTCCACCAAGGAGAAGTGACCCAGACTTTGAAACCTGGACCAAGATGGGGGCATCTGAGCCTATTTTGCAGACTATAGCCAAACCTGGTGAAACTTGGGAGTTAACCAAGGATAAGGTTGCTCCTCAGTTGCTTTGGTTGAGGCATTTAAATGGTGAGGCTAGAGTCTGGTTTCACTTTGTATCTCAAATGTCATGCCCTCTTCCAACCAGGCAGAGGTCATCCTGAGAGAGCTGTCCTGATTCACACTATCATGACCAAGGCGAAGGTGGAACTTTCTATTCTTCTTTATGACAACATTTATGATATGGCTCACTCTGACAGTGACTCTGCTGCTTTGGGTCACTGTTCCTTGATTCAGCTGCTTTGTCAGAAAGCTGGTGTAGATGTTACTGATAATGGGGCACCAACTAAATTACACCCTACAATTGATGCCGCAATGATAACAAAGCAATTGAAGATAGGAGGAGGGGAGGCCACAGGATTGACCCCTGGTAGGAAGTCAACAGCTGAGAGTGATGATGAGTTAGAAGAAAGGCTACGGTCAGGGGAGCAATGGACGGTGAATACTGACTTCCGTATGAGACATTTGCGCAGGCGCCTCCGGTTTATGCAGTCCAGCCAGCACTCATTTCAGACATATATGGTGACGATGATGAAATCTATATGTGAGGCTCATGGCTTAGATGTTATTGATTACCAGCCTGCTGTATACCCTCATTCTGATGAGGAGGAAGCCTTTGAGGCAATGTCCCGGACTCACTATGCTGATCATGTGGATGGAGTTGCGCCTGCTGATGGTGCTACATCTTCCCATGCTGCACACACTTCAGAGAGACAGCCTGGTGTTGATGCCACTACCACAGAGACCACTGCTGCTGCTGCTGATACTGGTGCTATGGATGAGGACAGGGGTATTGATCCTGAGTACAACCCCTTGCCTACTGCTGATCCAGGCTCATATTTGGTGTTTAGTGATGATGAAGAGTCTACTGACTAGACACCTCATTTTGGTTTTACACATTTTCTGTTTTTATGGTTTTATTTTGGATACTTTTAGTTACCTTTGGTATTATTTTTAATTTTGTACATTTGTTAGTACATTGAGATTCTCTGTTTGAATGATGCACTTTTGAAATAGTACTGATGCTATTTGTTGATATGTGAATGTGTTTCAGAACTTGTCAACTGCTTTTTAGATTTAAATTAGTTGCTGGGGACAGCAACGTTTAAATTTGGGAATTGGGTGTGAATGAATGACATGATTATGGTGGTATCACACAGTTGATGATGACACACAGTTGATGAGCCACAAACAGGGAAACATCTCAATCCTTTCTTTTAAATTCTTGTGAATGTAGTTTTAGGTAGTTTAGGTAGTGTTGTATATGTACAAAGGTTGGATTTAGAGTTGAGATGATGTGAATTTTATGAGGATAGGATGATCAAAGTTTTACATGATTGATCAAAAATTTTTGATGCAATTTGAAATCCTTGCATGTGTGCTAAATGATATGTTTGCATGACTCATGCTATGTGAGGAGTAGAGAGATCAGTTTGATGTATATAGAGGAATTCAAGCATGCACTCTGAACTGTGAGACATAGAGCCTATACAGAAATTTTTTTGTTCAGAGAGCACTTCACTGTATGAGTAACTCTAGAACTTGCCCTGTTTCTAACTTGAAATAGTTCATGGTTTGTAAAGTAGAGTTTATAGAGGCATTTTTCTTTTGAACCGAATTTTCCTATTGCGTGGAAGCCTTAAGCCAAACTTTTTGTGATAAAACTAAGAGCCCTGCACTTATTCCAGATCCTAAATTTTCAGATTATGTGTTCAGATAAGGGGTAAGGAGGAAAGCTCTGTTGGAGAAAGGTGTTTCTGCAATGAATAAAAATATTAAGTGTTAAGTGTTGGAAATTTGGAGAAAAAGAAGAATGAAAAAGAAAAAAAGAAGTAAAGGCACAAAGTGCTTGGTTTGGAAAAGGAAAAGAAAAAGGAAATGAGGAAAAAAGGAAATCAAAACAACACAAAGTGTTGAAAGTTGGAAGAAAAGGAGGAAGGAAGTTCAAGAAAAAGAAAAGTTGTAAAAAAGGTGGTGAAAAGAGTAAATGAAAAGGAAGAAGAGAATGAGAAGGATTAAGGAGTACATAGAAAAATTCAATAGTGATCCCCCTCTTATCTGAATCTGATTCATCTATCTAACCTTCTGCAACATCAAATCCTACCTTTAGCCAACTACGTGCAAAGCCATTTTTCCTTCTTCTATACAGAATCCTATCCCTAGTCAAGTCAAACCACCAAAGCCTCTTTTGTTCTGCTTATGAATCACTGTCACTATGGAAAGTGAGAAGATGGGCAAGCTTATAGTAGTTTGAGTGCAGTGGAGATTGAGTGATGAGTACACCCTTAGACACTAGAGTGCAAGAGAGTTTATTCTCACAATTTTTGAGAAGTTCCAAGTGAGGGGGTGTTTTGTGTTGAAGGTCTCTGCATTTTATCTTACTGATCTGTTGAAAGTCATTGTGATGAGGTTAAGCAAGTCATAGTAAAAGATAGATTGCTGGGTTGTTAGATTGTATCTTGGAAAGTTGATCTGTCATATTTCAATCCAACCTCATCAATTTCATGTGTAAAGAATCTCAAGTCTTTCTCTGTCTTTAAAGTTGATCTGGGAATTGTGATGAACCCTTAGTTCATCATGGTTTTTAGCAGGAATTAGGATCAAATTGTGTGATTAAAAGATGAAAAAACAAGGTTAATGTCCTAAGATGTCCTCAATTACAAGTTCAAGAGCTTTATTGGAAATTTGTATGATTCTTGTAGGAAAATCAAGCTTGAAAGGCAACTGGAGAAGGAAGAAGATTCTGGAGCTCAAGAGGAGAAAAATTGCCTAAGTGTTGAGCGCTAAAACGTCCACACTGAGCGTTTTAGCGCCCTGCTACAGGAAGAGGCCAAAACTTGCTGGTGATGAGCGCTAAAACGCCCACACAGAGCGTTTTAGCGCGATACTGCACTTAGAAGATGGAAAATTGCTGGTCTTGGGCGCTAAAACGGCCTGCAATAAGCGTTTTAGTGCCTTGAAGTGGAAAAAGGATTCTGGTCTTCACCGCTAAAACGTCCAAATCAAGAGTTTTAGCGTTGGAGTCAGTTAAAGTCAGTTGAGCATTCACCAAGTTTGGACGCTAAAACGGTCATTCCTTAACGTTTTAGCGTTGGAATCAGTTAAAAGCAGTTGAGCATACGTAAAGCATGGACGCTAAAACGGTCACTTATGGACGTTTTAGCGCCCACATCAGTTTTCTGTTTTTAATTGTAACACTATATAAGACAAAGGCTTGACACTTAAGAAAAGGGGTATCTGAGGGATCTGAACTTTCTCTCTCTCTTAAACTTCAGTCTGACTTCTCTCTAAATTCTCTTAGTGTTTAGTTTTTGTATTAGGATTTCTTTGTAATAGTTTGGAGATTGAAGACTTTCAACATGGAAATGAAGTTTGCTTCTTCTTCTCTTATCTATTCCTTAGTTATGTCTGAGTAGAGTCTTTGTAGTCTGAATGCAATAGAACTCCATGATAATATTATGTTGATTTGATTAAGATGATGAAGTATTTTTCATGTGTTGATTTGAGATTTCTGATTTAATTATTTCTATCAAGGAAGTAGTATAGAACATGGATGTTTATATGACTTCTGTATTTGATAATCTCAACATCAGAATTCTAGTACTCAAGGGATTGATGCTAGAGTTCTGATGTAATCTTAAGACTTTAGTATTTCATGCATGTATTAAGAAAGAGATCACCAAGGGATTGGAGTTTATGATTAATGTATCTATCAGGGTAGTAAGGGATTACATCTTGATGATAAGTAAAAGGTTGATTAACATCACATGGAAAGGAATTCATCATATGATCAGTTTTTACATGGGTTATTATGGAGGAAAGTTGTTTTATGACTACTTGTTTTATTAATTCCTAAACCATATATTTACTTTGTGTCAAATTACTTACAATCAATTTTCTGGTGACAAATTATTCATGATTTTTACAAACTCTTATCTGCTTCAAATTAGTTTTCTATGGTTTATTGGTGTTTGAACACAATTCCTCGTGAGAACGATCTTTACTCATCATTTTATTACTTGTACGACTAGTGCACTTGCTAAATGTCCAACATATATCTTGTTTGCCTGAAATATGGAGACTTGTAGGTATACTCTTGGGCATGCCCTAAGGACTCATGGCTCGTGTAACAAGCTAAAGGAATTCGTCAATCTCTGTGAGAGATTAGGTTATCCGTAGACCGGTGAAATCGGGATGACATTTACGGGACTCGGGAATCTATGCATAGTAAATGAGTCATGAGATGGCCCGCTCTTTAGAGTCCGTAAATGAAGATTCCCTGTTTCGGCAAAAGCTAACCCTAGACCGTAGGGGTTGATACGTTTTCCTTGACCTAGGTCAATGGGATGGATAATCGAGATGAAAGGACAATTCACACGGTAACCAAATAGGTATAACAGTATTTACAAAAAAAAAAAAAATAGGTATAACAGGTTGATCATTCGATGAACTCAACTAGCCCTGGGACAACAAAGCATTGCTAGTGCTCTGTGTTGTCATTAGATGGATTGGGCCTAATGGGCCCAAGCCCATTTGTGTCAGTGGCTATGTTGGGCCTGATGGGTCGCACACAAACACCTTAAGTTGTTTCGAATTCTAGCATATGTGTTTTGGACCCAATAAGGCATAACGGGCATAAGTTGGAAAAGCCCACATATTGGGCCAAGAGAGAGTAAGTGGCATCATGGGTAAGTTGGACTTGATCCATGATGTAACCTAATTAATTTAAATGTTAAATTAATAAAATTAATTTGAATTCTAAATTTTGAATTTTGAATTTAAATAAAATTAATTTAAATTCTAATTTTGAATTTCGAATCTGAAATTAGAATTTAAATATAGTCATTAAATTAAATTTATTGAAGATGGAGAAAATAAAGGAAACCAATCAATTAGATTGATTGGAAACAAAACAATTGAATTGATTGACCAAAATTAAGGAAACCAATTAATTAAATTAATTGGCTGAAATTGAGGAAACAAATCAATTGGATTGATTGACCAAAATTAAAGGAAACCAATTAATTAGATTAATTGGCTGAAATTTGGGAAACCAATCAATTGGATTGATTGGATAAAATTAAGGAAACAAATTAATTAAATTAATTGGCTGAAATTGGGGAAACCAATCAATTGGATTGATTGGATAAAATTAAAAAAATTACCCAATAAGATTGGGATTTGATGAGGGCGCTGATTTGACCGAGTCTTGGGTTAATGAGTCACCACATCTATATATAGCCTCTCTTCTTCCTTAGTTTAGTATCTCTTCTTCTTCTCTAATTTTTTCCACTGAAACCTTAGCCAACACTCACATCAGTGTGGCGGCTATCTCTTTCTTGGAATAACCAAAGACACTACCCAATCTCTATTCTTCTATTGAGTCTAGAAACCTCCGTTGAAATAGATTGGGCATTCGAAGAAGTGTTCTTCTCTTACAAGACAACAAGGTGGTGTGGATTTCCATCGGAGGACTTGTGTTCTTCAAGTCTGAAGAATTGATCAAGAACGCATTGAATAATAATCCGAATAAAGGTATCTACTTTAAACCCTAACATGTCTATTGCATGATTCATAGGTTAAACATGATTGAGGGTGGGCAAAGGTTGCTTCTTCCGCATAATTTTTTTTTAATTTTTCCCTCTTTTATGTTCATGGCCTACAAAAGGCGACTTTCAGATTATTCAAGACACACTTGGGTAGTCTTGATGAACAACAAAGGGGAAACCAGAAAAAATCTGACTCATTTCATAGCCTACATTAAGAATCATTTATGTACTTCTCTCAAGACTATTCGTACAGATAATGGACCAAAATGTTTCATGACAGAATTATTTGCCAAAGAAGGAATATCCCATTAAAGAAGCTGTGTGGAAACTCCACAACAGAATGGGACTGTTGAAAGAAAGCATCAACACATCTTGAATGTTGCTAGATCATTATTTTTTCAAGCAGAGATACCATCAACGATGTGGTGCTTTTCTGTGACACAAGCAATCCATATCATAAATAGAACTTCCACCATAGTTCTCAACAAGAAATCACCCTATGAAGTTCTGTACAACAAACCACCAACCTTCCTCCACCTTCGTGTTTTTGGGTGTTTAGTGATGGGTCGAAAAATCGTTCCCATTTAAGCCCATTTTGATGGCAAAATACCATTCGTTCCCTCCACTGATGAGCAACTTTAGCATTAAAAGCACGTGTTTAATATCTTTTTGACAAAAACACAGTGGGGAACGGAAAGTGACGTAAGCCCTTGGAAAATATATAAAAAGGGGAACAGATTGAGAACATTAAATACACCTGCTTCACTCACGCAATCTCTCTGACCACTTTTCAGGAAACGTTGAAAAGAAGTTTCCATAAAGCAGAAGCGGTGCAGCTATTCAGCAAAGGAAAACGTGGGCAGCAGAGAATAAAGGATTCCTATTGGCCAAAGAGGAAAGTAAGGTGTGGGTATGGTCAGAAGGAAAGACAAATCTCAAACAACTACTGTTCCATCCAGCCACTTTGCACCCTTCGAAGCGCAGTACACACCGCCCCTTCTAAGCAGACAAGAGAACAAATCCAAGAGAATTACAAATTTGCCATCAACTCTTCTCCTATAAATAGGACGTCCCAGCACAAAGACATCCATCGAATTCCTTATGAAGAGATCACCTAGGATCGGATTCCTTAAGAAGGGATTTCAGACTGCTTAACCAGAGGGGGGAGGTAGTCTTGTGGAAACAAGGCTGCTGGTTGCCTTATGAATAAGGGACCACCTCGTTCATTCAAAGGTCCTGTACCCAGTACCTGTTGGAGTCAAGGGAGCCATAAGAATATGGAAACTTGTGAGCCATCTAGTCCATGAGCTGAGGAATCAGAGTTGGCAGAGAAGAGACTAGAACAGATGCAAGAGTGTTGAGTCTTGAGTAGAGAAAATAATTGTTTATGATTGGAGCAGTGGATCCGTTCCTTCTGTCATTATTGTTTTAACCATCCACCATGTTGTCGCTTGCTATTGTTATTACTTTGTAGTTTTCTTTTCTTTATTTAATCTTGTATTTGCAAAACCCTTATGAATATTTATGTTCCTTCTCTAAACAAGAAGGAGAAAATACATAACGAAGCAATGAACTGTTTGCCATCAGATTGAACCTACTGTTCTTGAGGAACGTTGTCAAGACAATAGGGAATGTTTGACCAAATAGGTCAATTACTAACTTTTCTTTTCATTTTCATTCTTTGTAAAATAGTATAAGACATTAATTAGAGTTCTATCCTCGTGGGAACGATAATCTGGACACTAATACTCCCATTTATTACTTGATGCGTGCACTTGCGCACTTGGGTTGAAGCTAAGAGAGCCACTGTGTTTTCTCTTAATAAACTAGGAACGTTTTCATCATAATATATTTTTACCCAACAGCTTTGCAAACACCCAACATTTAGCATATGCTTGCACATTTTCTTCACAACGGACTAAGTTCTCATCCAGAACTCGTAAGTCTATTTTCTTAGGGTATCAAGAAGGTGTTAAAGGATACCTACTGTATGACCTACAATTTAGACAAATTTTTGTTTCAAGAAATGTAATTTTTCATGAGAACCATTTTCCTTTCAAAAATTCCAACCCTCCAGATCATGATGACCATCCAGAACCCACTAGTTTAACCAATCCTTCTCAAATATTTGACCTTAATTATGATATACTACCTAATGTCAGTCAACCTTTACCTATCAATGATATTACATATACAAATGACCAATCCATGGAGTTTTCTTCTTTAATTCCGTGAAGAAGATCATCACGTGTCCGTGCCCCTCCCAGATATCTTCAAGAATGTCACTATAGTCTCTCCACTGCTCAAGGAACTCCATCATTACCAGGTAACTCCTCTTCTGTTAATCATTGCAAATATCCCTTTTCCAATGTTCTTGATTACAATAAATACACTTATCCATATAAAGATTTCTATTTCAATATTGTGATCCAGTTTGAACCTAGAAGCTATTCCCAAGCTATCAAACACCCTGAATGGCAAAAGGCTATAACAGATGAACTCTCAACTTTAGCATTAAACAAAACATGGTCCATAGTTGACTTACCACCTGGAAAAGTACCCATCGGATGTAAATGGGTAAACAAAGTTAAGCTCAAATCAAATGGTGAAGTGGAACGATTTAAAGCACGACTTGTGGCAAAGGGTTTTACTCAATTAGAGGGTTTTGATTATTTCGACTCTTTTTCTCCAGTTGCTAAACTAACTTCCATACGTGCTCTTCTTGCAATGTCACTTTAGTGGCACTTTGTCCTTTAGTGAGACCCGGTGTAATTTTTACTGAACCATCGTCAAATTTTTACCCGAAAACTCCCAAGACTCTAACTTTAAGTACTTAACATTAATTTTGTCTAATTATCATGTCCATAACTTAAAAATTTGATTAATAGATCACAGATCTACTAACAGTTGTTTAATTGCACTGTAGTCTTTACCGATGTTCCTAACTGTACCCGAATTTCTTAATCTTTTTAAGTTTAACATTATTGGTCTAATTATGACTTGTTAGGCATATATTGGGCTTTCATTCCATTATTTCATCTTTTTCCCATTCCGAGATTCTACCGGTTGCTGCTATAACAGTACAAAATATCCAGTAAAAGTGACTTTTCAGAAATACCCCAATATGGGTATCAATCTTCACCATTTCATATACTAACCTCATTCATGATGTCTATATCATTAGATTAGATCTCTAACTCAGATTTGCTAGATTGAAGCTATTCTACAGACTGTTACTGCGTCAGCAGTCAAAAACAACAATTGAAAACTCAACTGTTTAGAATACCCTCAACATAGGTAGCTCTCTAACTTAAATTCATTGTACTGGAGCTGTTCTACAGTCTATTACTAAGTCAGAAGTCAAAAATAACAGATGAAAATTCACCTGACTGGAATACCCTCAATATGGGTATCCAAATTTTTAGAATTTCATTCTCATTCTATTTATGACCATAAGGTCCTCATCATAACCCTCTAATTTAAAAGTCATATAATTAAAGTTATTATATTCACCACACCTTTTAAAATGATTTTGTCCTCAAAATCGGATCATACCTGATATCAAAATCGGGATATCGTCGGAGAATATCATCCTCCCGCTCCCATGTGGCATCCTCAGGTGTCAATCCTTCCCATTGAATCTTGATCATGCGAATGACTCTATTTCGAAGTCGTTTCTCATCTCGAGCAAGAACCTTAGAAGGTCCAACAACGAACTTCAAATCCTTCTTAACCTCTGTGTTATCAGGTTGTACAATGTGTGAATCATCAGATATATATCTGCGGAGCTGAGTCACATGGAAAACGTCATGTGGATTCACCAAGTTGGGAGGTAGAGCAAGTTGATACGCTACCAGTCCCACCCCTTTTATTATCTGGTAGGGCCCAATGAACCGTGGACTCAATTTCCTCACTCCCAAGGCACGCCCAACACCTATAGTGGGTGATAATCGGATGAATACATGATCCCCTTCAGAAAACTCAAGGGGTCTGTGCTTGGCATCATAGTAACTCTTCTGACGGCTTTGGGCTTTCTTCAGCCTATCTTTGATCATCTCAATCTGCACTGTATTCTGTTGGACCAAGTCTGGTCCCATTAAATGTCTTTCTCCAATCTCCTTCCAACAAGTAGGCGCTCTACACCTACGATCATATAAGGCCTCATAAGGAGCCATGCCTAAACTAGCATGATAACTATTGTTGTAGGAGAACTCAACCAGTGGCAGATACTTGTCCCAAGCATTACCCTACTCTAGCACACATGCTCTCAGCATGTCTTCCAGTGTCTAAATGGTCTTCTCTGTCTGACCATCTGTCTGAGTGTGATATGCAGTACTCAATCTCAATTGAGTACCAAAGGCCTCATGTAACGCTTCCCAGAAGCGTGAAGTAAACTTCGGATCCCGATCACTAATTATGCTTTCGGGAATGCCATGAAGCCTTACAATCTCTCTGACATATAGTCTGGCTAGCTGCTCTGTGGAGAAAGTCGTCTTGACTGGAATAAAGTAGGCGAATTTAGTCAATCTATCACCCACAACCCATGTGGAATCAAATCCAGCCTGGTTTCTCGGTAATCTAACCACAAAGTCCATGGATATACTCGTCCATTTCCACTCCGGAATCTCTAATGGCTGTAACAAACTAGAAGGCTTCTGATGCTCAATTTTCACCTTATGACAAATAAGGCACTTATTCACAAACTAGGCTATGTCTTTCTTCATCCCAGACCACCAAAAATTCTGCTTCAAATCTTGGTACATCTTGGTTGCACCTGGGTGGATGATGTACTTACCCATATGGCCCTCTGTTAACACTTCTTCCACCATTTGCCCCTTCGGAACAATTAATCGATTTTTGTAGTATTTCACAGTAGAAGCATCGGTAAACACAAAGTCTTGCCCTTTCATCATTTGAATCCCTTCATCAAGCACTTAAGCCGCTTTAACTCGCTCCATTAATGAATTTTAGACTTCAACCGTAGTCATGAAATATGAAGTCTTAAATGGTGTAACGGAAATTCTCAAATCCCCGAACTCCTCAATCAGGTCATACTCTGTAATCATCATGCTAGCCACACTCGTGGTCTTTCTGCTCAAGGCATCAGCCACTGCATTCGCCTTTCTAGGGTGATACTGAAGATCAAACTCATAGTCCTTCAAAAATTCCATCATTCTCCTTTACCTCATATTAAGCTCTTTTTGATCAAACAATGTACTTCAAGCTTTTGTGGTCACTAAAAATTGTGAATGTAGCACCATACAAGAAGTGCTTCCATATTTTCAATGCAAAAACAATAGCCGCTAACTCAAGATCATGAGTAGGGTAGTTCTCTTCATGTGGTCTCAACTGTCTAGAAGCATAGGCCACTACCTTTCGCTCCTGCATCAACACGCACCCTAATCCATACTTGGATGCATCACAATAGATCTCAAATCTTTTTTCCGGATCAGGAAGAATCAAAACCGGTGCGGTAGTCAACTTATCTTTCAATTCTTGAAAACTCACATCACACCCAAGGGTCCATGCAAATGGCACCCCCTTTCGGGTCAACCTAGTCAAGGCTAAGGCAATTCTGGAGAATCCATTAATAAACCTCCTGCAGTATCCTGCTAAACCTAGAAAACTCCGGATCTCAGTAACACTCTTGGGTCTCTCTCAATCCAGCACAGTTTCAATTTTACTCGAATCAACGGCCACTCTTGCAGATGAAATGACGTGTCTAAGAAACCGGATCTCATGTAACCAAAATGGTTTGCATATAACTGATGCTCCCTCAAAATCTGTAAGACTATCTTCAAATGCTCTGCGTGCTCTTCTTTACTCTTGGAGCAGATCAGAATATCATCAATAAATACCACAATAAACTGATCTAAATGTGGTTTGAAGATTCGGTTCATATAATTCTTGAACACGACTGGGGCATTAGTAAGCCGTGTCATTCCTGACGGAGTCTCACGGACAACATAATGGATGTATTTCGGATACTGGGAACATGGGTCCCACACATACAGTTGACCTAATAATTATAATAATTTAAACCGACAGCTCGCAAGTCCCACACGGACTGCGACCCCTCTTGGGTCAATACAAACAATAAGGCTCCATGCCTAAATTAACTGAATGCATACATCAAGTCTATATTAATTCTAAAATATAAAAACGTCAATAAATAATCCATGGCTCTAAGGATACAATCATGAGCCTAAATAAATACATAATATAATCTCCATATAGAATAATTAAGCATGTTAACAAATCTGCATGCCATCATAAAGTCTAAACATAATATAAAATAATCAGCTGCATCATCAACTACTCCAATGCAGGGGCCTTGCCCCTAGAAGCATCATCACTACTCTAGGTACCTGAAATGATGTCACCAAACGGGGTGAGATAACAACATCAGCTCAAGGTTCATAGAGGATCCTCTAATCCCCTGAGCTCACTTCTTGTATAACAAGTCAGATATAAAGCATATAATACAAACATACAACATAAACATAGCATCATCATATCATCCTTGTGTAACCCCAGGGTCAAAGCCATAGACGGTTACACATGTGTGACTTCCAGGGTCAAGCCATAGACAGTCAACACAACTTCAGTATGAAATAGCTCCCAGAGTCAAGTCATGGGCAGCCTACATACCATGATCACTGGCCAGGATCCTCATAACATATATCATCAGTGCATCATCATAACATCAAGATCATATAACATCTATATGAATGTGAATGAATGCACATATACATTATACCATATACTTTCATACAATACAACCATAATGTCCACCATCATGGTGGGGCCACAAGAGAAAGGATACAACTAGAACTAGGAGCTTACCTCAGGGAGTTTAGCACAAGCTCACACTCCAATATAATATGTATGCTCCAACAAAATCCTCAAGTGCAAGGTTCTCTAGGCACACCTAGAGTAGGAACCATTCACATCATTAATTACATATTAATTAATCAAGTCATATCCACGACTTAATCATTTAATGATTCCACTTTTCATACTCATATGCCAATAATATGCCCATTACAAGTCTAGACCAATTATTACATAATTACGTATTTTAGTGCATTATTACAAGCAACCTCAATCTTCAATCACTCACATAACTTAGAATCAAATGCAAGGCTCACTTAGGTAACTTAGATTATTTTCAACTCATCCAAGCCATATATATAATTATTATAAGTTACTAAGGGTTCCCATAAGCCCACATAGCTTAAATATCACTTTTACAGTTTTACCAAAATTGTACATGCTTATGTTTTCTAGTCACTGAGCGCAACTCACTTTCTATAAAATTCTCATCTTTTTTTATGTTAATCTAGACTCAATTACCTTTCCAACAAGGTATTACATGCCTCATTTGGAGTTTTCTAGCTCCGATTATCATCATTTGAAGTTGGACAAGTAAAGTTGTTTGCCAACTCCGAACAGAGCCCTAAACATCCTTTACCATTTCTGCGATTCTGGAAAATATAATAAACCAATTGCTCTCATATATTTATGCAGATAACTATGAGCCTAATTTGAGTAAAAATAAGGGAGAAACAATTCATGGAAGTTGTAGCCATGTACAGCCCCTGCACATGGCCTCCTAGGGAAGTCTCCACTCAATCAAACCTACAAAATGCTATACTTCTTCAAATGGTACCAAATTTGTAAACCACATAGCTAACATCTCAAGCTTCAAAATGATATAAGGGACAGCCCTATATGAAATCTATGGATGGAGATATGCTCTCCCCAATTTAGCCTAAAAACTGGTTATTTAGCCCTAAACGTGTTTACTTAACAAATCTTAATTACTTTTGATTATAAATTATAATTCCCTTTAATTCTTGGATTTTTCTATTATTAAGTCACATTATGAAATATCCTTTGTCAAATTATGTCATGATACTTAAAGTTCACTAATTGCTTGATTAGTGCACCTAAACTCTACTTAAGTCCAATTTTAGAGTTTAATCATTAATTAGTGTCTTATGCATAGTCCACTTCACTTAACCACTAGATTAATGTCCTAATTAGGTCTTAATATTAATTTTAACATAGTGACCCTATCTTAAGCATACATGGCCGAATTAATAGTGAGCTAATTAGGGTTTTTAAGCTTATTTCTTAACCATTTCTTTAGTTAATTAGTCCCTACACTTAATTAATCCACTAATCCATGATTTTCTTATTTTTAACACAACTAATCCCCATTATATTAAAGAGGGAAGATTTGATTAGTAATGTTCATTAGAGTTTTTAGCCATCCTTAATCAAAATTAATAGGTTTCACTTAAAGCTAATCAACTTAACTAGTCTTTCTTAGTTTCTCTTGAAATATTTCCACACTTAATCACTTATTAATATATTTTTTGTCATCAAACCCTTGTTCATCATGAGATGGCTGAACCATCATGTGCCTCCTTTAGGGTTCATGTTCATTCTTTTCCATGAAATCCACTCAAGGGTCCAAAGGTTGCACCTTTACTCATCAAACCAACCATTTCATGGTTCAAAAGTCACACACCCTTAAGAACAATCATCAAAACATCAACTTTACAAAATTTTCAACATTATTCTCCCCACCCACATACAAAACCGAATCATAAAGAGGAAGAAAGGAAAGCTTTTGGGTCATCTTTTCCCAAGGTGAAGCTTACATCTTCAAGTTCACACCTTTAGCTCCAAACTTCACCTTTCTCCACCAAGAACACTCCTTTAAGCAAGAACATACCTTCAAGAACATGCTCAAGAGTTAGAGGTCATGAACACAAGAGAAAAAGATGAGATTTTTCAAGAAAAGTTTAGGAAACTTACACTAAAAATTAAGAGAACCAAGCACACAAGTGTTGTTCTTTAAGAGAACTCAAGAACACAACTCCATGTCCCTTGAAACTTCAAAAACCGTGGCTGTACATGAAGGAAATGACCACGAAAATTTGATTCACACCATGAAAATGGTATGGTTGTGAATAGGAAAGTGAGGGGAACAATCTTTGTGAAGGAGATTTAGTAATTTGGAGAGGTTTTGTAGGAGAAATCTTAGAGATAAGTGAGAGCAAAGTTTGAATTTCAAATTTTAGTGAGAGGGAGAGAGGTTGGAGGCTCATAAATATGAAGGGAGAAGGAAGGGATGGTGCGCTAATTAGGGGTGTCAGGCACTTTGTCCTTTAGTGAAACTCGGTGTAATTTTTATCTGAACCGTCGTCAAATTTTTATCTGGAAACTCCCAAGACTCTAACTTTACGTACTTAACATTAATTTTGTCTAATTATCATGTCCATAACTTAAAATTTTTATTAGTCGATCAAAGATCCACTAACAGTTGTTTAATTGCACTATAGTTTTTACCAGTGTTCCTAACTGTATCCGGATTTCTTAATCTTCTTAACTTTAACATTATTGGTCTAATTATGACTTGTTAGGCATATATCGGGCTTTCATTCCATTATTTCATCTTTTTCCCATTCCGGGATTCTACCGGTTACTGCTACAGCAGTACAAAATATTCGGTAAAAGTGACTTTTCAGAAATACCCCAATATGGGTATCAATCTTCATCATTTCATATAATAACCTCATTCATGATATTTATATCATTAGATTAGATCTCTAACTCAGATTTTCTAGATTTGAGCTATTCTACAGACTGTTACCGCGTCAGCAGTCAAAAACAACAGTTGAAAACTCAACTGTTCAGAATACCCTCAATATAGGTATCAAACATCATCAAATCTTATGCTTACATCATTTATGATATTCATATTATTAGGATAGTTCTCTAACTTAAATTTATTGTACTAGAGCTATTCTACAGTCTATTACTGTGTCAACAGTCAAAAACAACAGATGAAAATTCACCTGACTGGAATACCCTCAATATGGGTATCCAAATTCTTAGAATTTTATTCTCATTCTATTTATGACCATAAGATCCTCATCATAACCCTCTAATTTAAAAGTCATATAATTAGGGTTATTATAGTTTGAGGGGTGATTAAAAGTCATTTAAGGATCCTTCTTTCTCTGATTTTAGAAGCCCTAAGGTAAACTCATACCATTCCTTTTGCATTTTTATGAAAATAGCTTATTTTGAGTCACTGAAAAGAGGAACTTTGATGATTTATGTTGGGGGTTGTTGATCTAAGTGTAATAAAGTTAATTGAACTTCTGTAAGTGGGTATATTGATGTTAGATAACCTTTTGAATGCCATTGAAGCACCTCCAAAACAAACAAAAATGCAATTTTTCTGCATCTTGTCACAGAGGAATTGATTCTGTCCTGGAAAAAAATGACAACAACACACTAGTTTAGTAAAATCGCGATATCTCGAGCTACAAAGATTTAAATTGAGTGAGGTTTAAACCTCTGTGAAGCTAACAAATAGGGATACAATCCTACAAAATTTCAGATCCATTGGACGAGTGGATTGATCTCGTTTTGAGTTTTCAATTGCTGCCTTGTGTGAGAAATTTTGTTACCTTGCGAAAAACATAACCAGAGTTATACAACTCCGATTGAGATATTAAATATGCCGTTGGAAAGCTTATGATGTCTAGTTTAACATAGGAAAATATTAGAATTTTTGGTATAGAGTTGTAATGGAAGTTTTAAAAATGATAAAGACGGTTTGTGCTTGAGGGCTTTGGAAAAAGCCTGCAGTCACAAAATCAAAAAGAAAACATAGTCCATCTGACTTGAAATTTTGGGATATGTATATTAATAATATTTTTGGCATAAACAGATCGTGATTTTGTTGTTTGGTGACCCATGGATTGTTATTTGGACTTTTGAGCTTGAGTACACTACTAAACAGGTAAGTTCCGTGTTCTCAAGGTTAAGAGGGGAATGGTAGTTTTATATGGTAATGTGCTTAGCTGTTAATTTAGATGATGAAATAATGAACTCTTATATATGTATGTTATGAGGTGTATTACACATAAGATGGTAATACTTGAGTGTAGTGTGAAGCTGCACAAGAATGGTATTCCCTGAGTGTGGGTATGGGGTAGGTGCCCTATGCTCTATGCGTGTAGTAGACGTGCGTAAATCGTGCATTCTCTGGCCAGTAGACTTGTTAGCACACATGCATGATATATACATGTTGTTGCATCATGTGATTATATTATTACTATTAAACTGTTATTTGGAACTGTTATACCAAAGTGAGCTTGGGACGGAGGAACTCTTCGAGAACCCTTGCTTACTGAGATTTTTGTTTAAAGATCTCACCCTGTGTGGGGCATATTTTCAGGTGTAGATGTCCATGAGATGGATGCTTCCCGAGGCAAGTGGTCAGAGCAGAGTTGATTTATATGCTTGCTTTATTTATATCATTTGGACATGATTATTGTACCTGAGATATGACTATTATACTTATGTTATATTTGTTGGACATGTATGTTTTGTATACACAATGAGATATGGACATTGGTCATAACTACATGATGTAGCATGATGACTTAGTAATTATTTATGATATTGAGGTATTTCTGGAATTATATTATGGTTTTGCAATTACAGAAGGATATAGTTCAACTGTTAGATTGTATGTTAATAAGGAAAAAGTAACTTTGCATGTCTGATAACTTAATTTATTTTAGCTTACGCATTTAATTGAGCAGCGCTTAATACCATAATATGATAACAAATCTGGACGCATACGTGTTACAATTAACTTGTTCATTGGCCAAGAACCAGATATATATATATATATATATATATATATATATATATATATATATAACTGAATCAGACATATAACTTTCTGAATCAGATCATCAGAATACTTATATCATATCAGAATGTGCTTTAATTGAATGACATATGAGGCGTACCTTAGAATTGTAACAGTGGCATGATGTTACGAACACAACAAGTATACCAGTCGTTTCAAGTAATAAAATGATGAGTAGAGTATCTTTCTCACGAGGACTAAAGTCAAGCAATAATTCATCACTTTATCTAAGTTGGACAATTCAAAAGTGATTTCAACTAATAACAAAAATTTAATTACAAATTCAATTAAAGATGCAGACTAAAGAAATGGATTTAAAAGATGAACTTGAAATTATGAATAAAATTTCAGTTAAGGTTTATTTCACCTCTGGTCCCCCTTAAGTGATTTAATTCAATTTAACAAATCTCTATCTCTATTGTTTCAAATAATTCATCATCTAATAATTAATTGGTTAAATCATAATATCTTAGTTCTTTAACTCTTTATCTCAATTGGAATCCTAATGTCTTAGAAATTCCGTTTAGATTAAGCCTTAAGCACAATGAATTACAAAGTTTACAATTCTTACAAGTCTATGTCTAGAACATGAAAGAATTGGTGTTCTACCCCTATCTATAAGATCTCACTATGTCTATTGTGAACCCTAACCCTCATTATTCCTATATGGTTGACGTTAGCCGTCGAACTCACTCAAATTAACTAGGTTTGTAAAAATAAGGATTTGCAATAAAGTGGGAAACCTGAATCATCTCTCTCAAGGAATTTGCAAGGATCTTAATCAGTCAATTAAAAGCAAGAAGTAAAAAGGGGGGGTTTGTGTGATAGAAAGTAAAAACAAGGATTTAAAAGCGAAAATTATCAATAAAAGCAATCAACCCATGAATTAGGATTCCAAGATATCCATCATTGGACAAAGGACTACTAAATTGTAGTTGACCCTAAGCAATTCGGAATCCCTGGAAGGGTAGGATTAGTGAAAATCCTGAAATTAGAGTCAAAATATAAAGGAAGGGTAAAACAGTAATTAGTCAAACACGTAACCCTAGGAAGTTAAAATTGAGTATGAGGTCTCAAATGGGAAAACTAACCCTGGAAATGGATTCAGAACGAAAAATTGAGTGGTTAGGCAAGTTTATGAAAATTTGGTGAATAGTATTTTTACCGGGTAAAAATATCGCGGTACAGTTGCACCGTAAAGCGTGTCGAATGAATTTTGAGCTCTAGGTTTGAATATAAGTTATAAATAGTACATAGGACTAGGAAATATGATTTCTGGCAAAAATTTATGGAAATTAGTGTGTTTGGGGAAGCGTGCCCACGGCGCGCATAACAGCTTAAAACTGTGATTTCTCTGAACGAGCAGAAATCTACGGATTCATCTGATCAAGGGAAATTAAAGGACAATGGTTAATGTTAAAAAATAGAGTTTCTAAATAGTTTATGAAATTATGGACGTTTAACAGAATAGGCGAGAAATTCGAATAAGTTTGAAATCGTGTGAGGTGGCGGTAGGGCTCACCTCACTTAAAGTGGACCTTGCCACTTGGACAACATCACAAATCAGCCACTTTCTCTCTCCTTATCCTTCCCCAAAACCGAGCTTGCCTCCATGGAAGGGCCAAAATTCTTCCAAATCTTCCTTCTCTCATAACTCCCTCCATACTCACTCAAATCCAACAAAGTTTGTCACCAAAGTTGTTGGAAATCATCATCTAAACACAACCGTGGTATTATTGAACCTTGAAACTCGCTAGATTGGGAGAAGAAGGGAAAAAACAGCCGCGACTTGGAGAGGATTTTTGGGGTTTTTGGAGTTATGTGTTCAAGCTATTGCTTGGGGATCACTTGGAGGAGTCCTAGGCCAAGCTTGTGGGTATATTTCAACACATTTCATGGAGTGAATCATGAATTTTTTTTTTTGAAAACCTAGAGCATGTGTTGTGTGTTTGATGTAGTTAGAGAGCTCAAATTGAAATTGTGTATTAGACAAATGTGGCTTAGAATGATGTTTTAGAGTGATTGATGTTATAAAAATTATTGATGAAATTTGGATTATAACTTAGTAAATTTTGAGTTGTGGTTGCATGACTTTGTGAAATGGATTGGTTGTAGGATTGTGTAATTGAGTTATTGAGTGTTTGTATGAGTTAAACATAGGATTGTAAGGTGTGTGGAAGTATTAAATTGGATTGAATATCCTTTGGTTTGTGAGCATGATGGATTCGGCCTATTGGGGTCATATAGGGCTTGATGTTGCAAAAATTCTTTAATGGATGTTGTGTGATGTTAAATGGTGTTTGGAGGTGTTGTGTGATGATTTGATGCATTGGAAATTAAAGGAAAAATACTTGGAGTGTATGAGAGTGTACATTGGACCTAGAAGGAAATAATTGGAAAAATAATATTGCGATGGTGTAGGATGGAAAGTGGGACCTAAATGGTGTTGTGGTAGCCTTGGGATGCTAAAGAAAAATTAAAATAAAATTTAGAAAATATTTTGTAAAAATGACCTATAGTGGCCGAACCTAGCATGATAGGGAGGGTGAGATTTGGTGCTTGTAATTTTGATAAATTGCACTGTGTGTTGATGATCCTTGTGTGATCATTGTAGATTGCCTCCCGCGAAAGTTAACTCAGAACCGTGAGTTTGGTTGGTTGCCTTTGGTCCAGGACCAAAGGGATTTTGGTAAGTTATCTTGATCTTATGCAAGTATAATTGATGAACTTGCATATATCTTGGTTGGTTGATATTGAAATGGAAATGCCCTATGTGTAGGCATTTCTGGTGAACCAAGCTTGGTGATACTGTGATTGGGAGCTATCAAGCAGAGGAGATTAATAAGGTAATCCCTTGGTACTGGGTTTTGATCCCGTGTGTGCTCCACCATTCCTGTTGAGGGTAATGGTTGGAGGTGTATATTAGTAATGTAGTATAACATGTTCATGCATTGTTGTATATTTAGTAGTACATAGGATGTACCGAACGTCTGGCCAGTAGACAGTTGCCTTTGAACGTTACAGACTTTCACTGGATAGGTCTCCATGAGGGAGTTCCAGTTGACCTGGGGTCGTGGTGTGTCATTCGTAGAGGAGAACACTAGGAAGTCTCGGGTGTATATGGATGGAGGGTGCCTTTGTTGATGTTCTGGGAACACTCCTTGGTTTGGAACCCGTAGGCTATATGCCGAGGCCACTAGGCCGGATGTTGCGTGGTATTGACATCGACCATTCCAGCTTCATCGTATTTTGTTTCCCTATGTTTTCCTATTTCACTAAATCCCTTGCTTTATCCCGTTTTAGATGTTGTATTATATTATTGATATGCATCAAAGTGAGCCATTGGGCGGAGTGATCTCCAGAACCTCTAGGTTACTGAGATATATTCGTATATCTCACCCCGTTTTGGGGACTTTATTTTAGGTAGTGCCAGTTGAGTTAGAGCGACGAGCAAGAGGCCCGTAGTATGAGCTCATGGACGTATTGTGGATTTTGTATTTTGAGGTCAAATGGCATAGGCTAGACTTAGGACATGAACATCGTAGTGAGCTAGGACTATTCTTATTGTCATCATTGTTCATGTCATTTTTGGCAAAGTATAGTTTATGTTCTATCATGCTTTCATTTGGAGCTTATTGTATTATGCTCATTGGAGAAGAATGTATATGGTAAATTGTAATTTCAAGACCTTGTGTAATATTAGAGCATGTATATGATGAAAGGGAAATAGGCCTATTATAGGATTTGATTTATGTTTTATGTCAAAGAATTGCATGCAAAGGAATTAATGTGATTTAAATGGTTTGAGGTTTTATAATGAAATTATTGAATTGTAATGTAAGTCAAATGATTTAAATTATGAAGGATGCGTTTCTGGTCTATGGTAGGGTTGATGAGTTTACAGTGAAAGGGTTCACTGATGCCAGCTTTCAAAGTGACAAAGATGACTGTAAGTCACAATCAGGGTTCATATTCACCTTAAATGGTGGGGTAGTATCTTGGAAGAGTTCCAAGCAGGAAACAAAAGAAGATTCAACGACAGAAGCTAAACATATAGCTGCTTCAGAAGCGGCTAAGGAAGCCGTGTGGATCAAGAAGTTCATATCTGAATTAAGGGTGGTTCCAAGCGTTGATGAGCCCATACAGTTGCTTTGCGAAAGCACTGGAACCATTGCGCAGTCAAAGGAACCTAGGTCTCATCAAAGATCTAAACACGTGCTCCGCAGATATCACCTGATTAGAGTAATCATTGATAGGAAGGATGAAAAGATGGATTATGTTCCCATAGATAATAACCTAGCCGATTCTCTGACAAAAGCTATTTCTCAGAGAAAACATGATAGTCATTATGAGGCTTTAGGTATACAACTTAGGTCAGATTGGCTCTAGGCCAAGTGGGAGCTTGTTAGTATATAGATGTCCTAGAGACAATCTTTTGATTAGATTAGGACATATAGGGACCTTTTATATTATCGCAAATAAATAAAAGCACTCTTTATCCTGTTTCATATTTTGTCTCAATATTATTGTTAATATTTTATATGAGTAACTAGATAAACCCCTTGGAATAGAACAGGTATCTCTTGAGTATCTGTGATGAGATCACGATCATGAGGATTCAAGGATACCGCACATTTATTGATAATTTTATGTTCCTAGTCTAGACACATTGAGAATGGGGATCAGTGATCTCGGGTAAGACTAGAACGACTTATCTACTTGGATTTGGATACAAGGTAAAGACCTCATCTACTACAGATATGGAGATGTCTTAGCTAAAGTCGTGGGTGGACCTATAAGGGTATAGCTTGCACTGAACAGACCCACAAAGAGACTCTATGAGGAAATCTCACAGATAGTATCATTAGAGTAGTCTCTTTATATTTGGGTATGTTTTTCCTTAGACCAGAAGTTATTACCTAGACTGTGTTCTAGAAGGCACGCTTTGACTGTATACCTCGTCTGCCTGAAACATGGAGACTCATAGGTACATTGTTGGGCTTGTCCTGAAAGAGCACAAGGCTAGGGTGATAAGCTGAAGGAATTCGTCAAATCTCTGTGAGAGATTAGGTTATCTGTAAATCGGAGAAATCAGGATGACATTTACAAGGACTCGGGAATCTATGAATAGTAAAAGAGGTCATGAGATGATCTGCCGTTAGAGTCAGTAAATTGAAGATTCTCTATTTCGAATAAAGCTTACCCTAAACCGCAAGGGTTGATACGTTTCCTTACCCTAGGTTTAATGGGAAGGTAACCGAGACGAAAGGAAATACATACGGCAACCAAATATGTGTAATAGGATGATCAAGTCATTAATCTAACTAGCTATGGGGCAACAAAGCATTGCTAGTGCTCTGTGTTGTCATTAGATGGGTTGTGGGCTTGTTGGGCCCAAGCCCGTTTATGTCAGTAGCTATATTGGGCCTAATGGGTCACACACTAACACCTTATTGTCATGATGATATAACATTAAAGGTATTGGGCCTAATAATGGTTGTTAGCCCAAGATGAAGTTTGGAAGCCCACCTAAGAGGGAGAGGGCGCATGGTATGGTTATTGGGCTTGGATGGTCCAAGACATTACTAATTAATTTAATCGGTTAAATTAATTATCAAATATTTAAATTTTGAATTTTGAATTTGAATTTTGAAATTTGAATTTTGAATTTGAATTTTGAATTTGAAATTTGAAATTTGAATTTTGAAATTTGAATTTTGAATTTGAAATTTGAATTTTGAATTTGAAATTTGAATTTGAATTTAGAATTTAAATTTTTGAACGTTTGAATTTAAATGGTTGAATTCGAATTTGAATTGGCTATGAAAAGTTGTTTCATAACAAAAGGATAAGATGAGATCTTGTTGGAACAAATCCCTTGTATCAAGAGAAAATCTATGGAGATCTCCAAGGGCTGATTTGGGGTGCAATTTGGTTGGAGATAAGTGTCATCTTTTTCAACCAAACAAGCTCCAATCAGATTTGGTTGTTGAGAGAATTAGTGAGCTAGTTGGTTCAAACTTGAATGCAACAGCTCAAAGTATCTGGACCCCTTTTGGGGCTGAATGAGGCGCATGAATAGGATGGTCATACGATGAACATTAGTTCAGAATCTTGACTAGATAGAGACCTAGTCTCATGAGGATTCAAAGGTAGGTTGTTGGGAATTTTGAATTGCAACAACTCCACATTTTTCTCCTCTCTTGTGCGCCACTTTCATTGTTTTTTTAAGTGAAAATTCTGATTTGATTTCACTCACTCTCTCACTCTCTTGTGCGCATACTAGGGGTAAGTTCTCCTTAAGGTTTTCAGAAAAAGACCTAGCCAATTCTACTCCAATCCATTCCCCACTCTTGTGAAGTTTTCATGCTGAAGACTTCACTCTTCTAAACACATTTACCTAGCCTGCTTCTTCACCTATTGAGCGCATAGCAAGCATCTTTGTGGTGGTCAATTGGTGGCTTGACAAGAAGATTTCTTGCATCTTGACGTGGGTGGTGTGGATCAACGTTAGAGGGTTTGAACCCTTCAAACCTAACACTGATCGTCTTGGAGTTTTGAACTCACAAACAAAGGTAACATCATACTGTCATAAAGCATGATTCTTGATTGCATGTGTGATTCCGCATAAGAAAAATTTTGTTTTTCCCTCTCACATGCTACGGCCTTCAAGGCCAGTTACTTTCAGGTATTTCTCGTATGATGCTCAGGAGAAGAAGCAGGGGAAGTTTGACCACCTTGTGCAAGGCTCATTGTCTGTAGACGAGTACTTGGCTAAGTTCAATGAACTGGCTAAGTTTGCACACTTTTGTATCGCCATGCCTACTTTGACGTTCTTGGCTGCTAAGTTCCGTAGGGGACTTAATGAGGATATTGCTGATCGCATTGCTAGAGCTGCATCGAGGAACTTTGGGACACTGGTACAGCAGTTTCTGGACATTGAGGATGTTTGCATTACGAGCAAGGCCAAGAGGGCCAAGGTTGCTCAGGTAAAAGGAACGGGTAGTTCCACTTCCTGGAGGGACAGGAAGTTTGGTCTGAAAGGAAAGGGAAAGCAGTTGGTGGCTCGGCAAGCGCCAAACCAGTTCAAGAGGACTTTCACTTAGGGGAGTTCAGTGAGACCTCCTGCTCCCAGATGCTCGGGATATGGGAAAGTTCATGTGGGGCCGTGTGCTACCAGCCAGCTTATATGTTTCCAGTGTGGCAAGGAAGGCCACTTTTCCAGAGACTGTCCGTCGTTGACGGCTGCAGCAGTTCAAGCAGTTCTGTTGCAGATGGTTCCCTTGGCACCTACAACGGCACCTGTAGTGCCACCTGCTTCTGGGCGTGTCTACACCTTGGATAGGCAGCAGTCAGATAGAGCACCGAACCTTGTCAGAGGTACTGTGTCTATTGGTGATTCTTCTGTTGATGTTTTGTTTGATTCCGGGGCTACGCATTCTTTCATTGCAACCCCGATTTCTTTGGGGCTTGAGTTGCCCACTGCTGTGCTCTCTCCACCGTTGCGGGTGACTACCGCCACCGGAGAAAAGCGTGATACCTCCACTGTACATCGAGATGTCGTGTTTCAGTGGGATGTACGTGATTTCTCGGTAGATCTGATAGGATTGCCGATGGCTAATTTGGAGATCATCCTTGGCATGGATTGGTTGTCCAAGAACTGTGTTATGATTGACTGTTGTGCCAAGCACGTGACGATGTCTCCGTGTGACTCCACAGCCAGTTCCTCGCCATATATTTCATTACTGCAGGCTAGGAGAGCCTTGAGAGCAGGGGTATTCAGTTATGTCATGTTGGGAGGTTTGGTGAGTGGGACACAAGAGGATATCACTGGCATTCGTGTGGTGAGGGAATTCCTCGAGGTGTTTCCTGAGTTTCCACCACAGCAGGAGATAGAGTTCTCCAGTGACTTGTTGCCTGGTGTGGGGCCTATTTCATTAGCTCCATACCGGATGTCGCCACCAGAGTTGGCAGAGCTGAAGAAGCACATTGAGTATCTTTCAGCAAAAGATTTCATTCGACCGAGTGTGTCTCCATGGGGAGCATCAGTCATCTTTGTGAAGAAGAAAGACGGGACTATGCGATTTTGCATCGATTACAGACAATTGAACAAGGTGACGATCAAGAACAAGTATCCCCTCTCTCGTATTGATGATCTGTTGGATCAACTCATGGGTGCTTGCGTGTATTCGAAGATTGATCTCCGGTCTGGATAGCATCAGATTCGGGTGAAGCCGGAGGATGTCCCTAAGACCACGTTTCGTTCGAGATACGGTCATTATGAGTGTCTGGTTATTCCGTTTGGACTCACCAATGCGCCCGCGGTGTTCATGGATTACATGAACCGAATTTTCCAGTCGTATCTGGATCAGTTTGTGATCGTCTTCATTGACGACATTCTGATTTACTCCAAGATGGAGGAGGAGCATGCAGAGCATCTGAGGATTGTTCTGCAAGTGCTGAAGGAGAAAAAGCTTTATGCTAAGCCATCGAAATGTGAGTTTTGGCTCAAGTCAGTCAAGTTCCTTGGGCATGTGATTTCAGCTGAAGGAGTTGCAGTGGATCCGAACAAGATCGAGGCCGTGCTAGATTGGGAGAGGCCCAAGACGGTTACGAAATTTAGGAGTTTCTTGGGTTTGGCAGGTTACTATTGGAGATTCATCAAGGGATTCTCCACGATGGTTCTTCCATTGACTCGCCTTACCCGAAAGGAGACTCCATTTGTGTGGACTCACGAGTGTGAGGAGTTCTTTCAGGAGTTGAAGGAGAGATTGACGACTTCACCTGTGTTGATCCTTCCTGATCTTGAGGAACAGTTTGAGCTTTACTGTGATGCTTCTGGAAAGGGGTTAGGCTGTGCTTTGATGCAGACTGGTAGGGCTGTTGCCTATGCTTCGAGGAAGTTGAAGCCTCATGAGAAGAACTACCCGACTCATGATTTAGAGTTGGCTGCGATTGTTTTTGCTTTCAAGATTTGGAGGCATTATCTGTTGGGTATACAGTTTGCGGTGTTCAGTGACCACAAGAGCTTGAAGTATCTGTTTGATCAGAAGGAGATGAACACGTGACAAAGAAGATGGATGGAGTTTCTGAAGGATTACGATTTTGAGTTGAAGTACCATCCTGGCAAGGCCAATGTGGTAGCCGATGCTCTGAGTCAGAAATCTGTAAGTCTATCCAGTTTGACTATGGGGGACTTCGACATCATAGAGAAGTTTAGAGATCTGTCGGTGACTTCCTTGTTTGGGGGTGCACTTCTCGACATGGAGACTGTGAGAGTCAAGAATAAGCTAATGAAGAAGATCCAAGATGCGCAAGTGCAGAGAGAGTGCCTGAACTACGTGAAGAACCAAGACGATGTGTCTTGGAATGAGGATGGACTTCTGTTGTTTCAGAAGTGGATCGTGATTCCTCGAGGTCCTTTGACCGAAGAGGTGATGGCAGAGGCCCAGAAGGGTCAGTTTACTGTTCACCCTGGTGGCACTAAGATATACCAAAACTTGAAGAGAAATTTCTGGTGGCCAAGAATGAAGAAGGATATTGTTGTTTTTGTGTCCAAGTGTTTGATTTGCCAAAAGGTGAAGAGAGAAAACCAGAAGCCGTCTGGTAAGCTTCAACCTCTTGAGATTTCGGAATGGAAATGGGAGAGCATTTCCATGGACTTCGTGGTGGGTTTGCCGAAGACTCAGGTTGGCTGTGACTCTATATGGGTCATTGTGGACAGATTGACAAAGTCTGCCCACTTTCTTCCGGTAAAGGTGAGCTTCACTACAGAGCATTTGGCCAAACTGTATGTTCGCGAGATTGTGAGGCTTCACGGGGTGCCCGAGAGTATCATCAGTGATAGGGACCCGAAGTTCACATCTCAGTTCTGGGAGACGCAGTAGGGATCTTTTGGAACTCAGTTGAGACTGAGTACAGCCTATCACCCTTAGACTGATGGACAGACTGAGCGGACTATCCAGACCTTCGAGGACATGTTAAGGGCTTGCACGTTGGAGCAGGGTCCAACATGGGATAGGTACCTTCTGTTCGTTGAGTTTTCGTATGGCATGGCACCCTACAAGGCGTTGTATGGTAGGAGGTGTCGTACTCCTACCTGCTGGTCTGAGGTTGGGGATCGTGAGTTGTTTGGCTTGGACTTTGTCCAAGATACCACCCTGCAGATCCAGATGATCAGGGAAAAGCTGAAGCAGACGCAGAATCACCAAAAGAGTAACTACGATGTCAAGCATCGTCCACTAGAGTTCAATGAGGGTGAGCACGTGTTTGTGAGACTTTCACCTGTCACCGGTGTTGGACGGGCACTCGGAGTGAGGAAGCTGAGCCCGCGATTTATTGGGCCATTCCAGATCCTTGGTAGAGTAGGACCTGTTGCCTATCGGCTTGCCTTGCCTCCGAACTTGGCCAATATCCACGACGTGTTTCACGTGTCTCAGCTTCACAAGTACGTAGCGGACCCTTCGCACGTGGTGCAACCTAATGATGTGAAGGTTCAAAAGAACTTAAAGACTTCCGTCGAACCATTCAAGATTCTCGATCGAGACGAGAAGAAGCTGAGGAGCAAGATCATTTTGATGGTCAAAGTGCAGTGGTCAGGAAGAACTCCTGAGGAGTGTACTTGAGAGCGAGAGAACGAGCTTCTCCGGCAGTATCCTGACTTTCGAGATAGGTATGTTTCTGATTTTGAGGACAAAATCCTTAAAAGGTGGGATGAAAGTAAGAACCTGCACCGTTAATTAAGGAATTTAATTAAATAGTTATGAGATTAATGACATAATTCCATAATTGACCCTAATAATTATGAGAAGGCTTGAATAATTATAGAAAGTAATTAATAATGCTGAAAGTCGCTTTTCGGACGAAAAGTGCATATACCGGTTCTGCTCACGGTATAAGTGCGTATTGATGTAGTATCCCAGAAAATTATAATAAGTGCATGAATCTTCCTAGAATAATATGTAGGACTATGATTTCAAACTTCTAGTTAAAATAATGAGAATTGGTGCTAGAACTGATATTGGTTATGTAAAAGCGCGTACCGGAAATGTGCTGCGAAAAATAAAATAAAAATATGATAAATCATAAAAAATTGAGTAGGTTCAGATTCCAAAGTTTGAGATTAAAATGCTAAGCGTAGATATTATTGTTAATACTGTGTTATTATTTTAAGTGAGCTATAAATGCCAAATGGGCCCAAAACCCTAGGCCATAATTCCTTGTACGTGAGACTCCTTGGTGGCTGATTCCCTTCAGCCATTGTCCCTCCCCTTGAAGCTTGGACCCTTGTGCTTGTTTGAGGGCCAAGAACTCACCTTTTCCTTAGATTTCTTCACATTAAGACTTGTAAACACCTTGTAGTTATCATTGTGAGGAAGCTTGGTAAGTAATTCTGAGTGTCAGCCTTATGAGGAGTGTGTTTACTGCTGTCCACCTTGTTTGAGAGAGTGAGAACCTTGTTCTTACCATTTCCAGACTTCAAGGAGCTTTCTTGGTAGAAAAGAACCAAACTTTGATGGTCAAATTTGTGGGCTTTTGAAGTCAGTAGCTTGGTGCTGTTGTGAGTGCTCTAAGTAAAACTTGGATCAATTGAGTAAAGGACTAAGTTTCTGAGTTCATAATAAGTTAATGAACATTTTTTTAGGGGGTCATTGGACTCCCAATCGTTTTTGGACCCTTAAAAATGGGATTATGCAGATCACTGTTCATATTTATGCATTCTGATGGAGAAGTATTCGAATACTTTTCCACTGGTAGTCAAATACTCCTTCCAGGAGTATTGGAATACTTTTTTGGGAAGAAAAGTATTCGGATATCTTTGAAGAAGTATTCGAATACTGGAAAGTATTCGAATACAGTGGGTTTTGGTATTCGAATACTGTGGTATTCGGATACTGGGGTGAAAAGTATTCGGATACCTGGTAGTATTCGAATACTTAAATGAAAGTAATCGAATACTTTCTAGAGACAGGGAGTAATCGAATACCTCCTGCAGAAACAGCATGAAATGAGTTAAAATGTGTAAGAAAGCCTTAATCACTTAGTGTAAT
Source organism: Gastrolobium bilobum (assembly GCF_033153095.1). Classification (NCBI taxonomy): domain Eukaryota; kingdom Viridiplantae; phylum Streptophyta; class Magnoliopsida; order Fabales; family Fabaceae; genus Gastrolobium; species Gastrolobium bilobum. The sequence goes on along the minus strand of NW_026899480.1, from coordinate 23,810 downwards.
CTTGAGCAATGATTATTGATGATTAATTGTTGTATAAACAGATTGTGATTGTGCTATTTGTGGGCCTTGAGCTTGTGTGGACTCTTGGCTTGGATATTTAGCTTGCAAGGTAAGCTTTCGTGTCCTCGGTTTAGCCATTGTGTGGTTCCACCAAACCCCATGGGGGAGTGGTTTATATGCATGATGTGTTTACAAGCTTTGATATTGAAAATGCTGTTGAATTGTTAAGTGCAAATGCTTATGATATGTATGTGGTGTTCACCTAGATGGGATCTGATCCCGTGGGTAGGTACGACATGGGCGCGTACCGTGTGGGTAATAGACGTATTCCTGCATTTCTCTGGCCAGTAGATTAGTTATAACTCACATGACATGATTATCTGCTGCCTTGCACTAATTTGGAAATGATATTGTTAAACTGCTTTTAGAACTTATATTGCACATGTAAGTGAGCTTGGGGTGGAAGATCCTTGAGGACCCCTTGCCTTACTGAGATTTCTGTTTAGAGATCTCACCCCACGTTTGGGGCGCTTATTTCAGGTAACTTGGGGGCTGATGCCCCTGGCTGCAGGAGGCCAGAGCTTAGTTGATTTGTATATACTGTATGCTGACATGACTGGATATTGGATGTTGTTTATGTTTACTGTCCCTTTATGATTATTGAGTTGAGACCTTGTTAGGCTTTGATGCCTTATTTGGTGAGCATGGGGATTGTCCATGCCACGTTGTGTCGACTTTGGTATCTTAGGTTTGAGTCGTTTGATGTATCAGGATATTGTCCGGACAACGTGTTATAGATCCGTGACTTAGATACTCACTTATTTATATTATGAGGTTATTCAGTTATATAGTTGTTTATTTGCAATTACATACGGGCAGTGTTTTGAAAAGGAACTAAGTAAGTAACTTGGCTAATATTTTGACGTCATAATTGAAAAGAAAAAGTTATTCCGCAATTTTAATTAAGCGCAACTTAATACGATGATATGATAACATGCCGGATATATACGGGGTGTTACAAGCACCAAGACATTGTTTGTCCTTGAGTGCCACCCATGTCTATTAGGTACATTTGAGGCTAGTTACGCACTTTTACAAAAGTGGGATTTATTGGAAAAACAAAGGAAACTCTGACGAAATTTCTAAAAATTGGCAAAATTTGGGTGAATTTTGGCAGAGCATATCTCCCTCCACAAAATTCCAATAGGGACGTACCATACACTGTTTTAAATCTTGCGATGTCAACTACCTTGTGTCAAAATTTGAGATCCATAGGAGATTTTCGTAGCCCTATAGAAGCCAGAAAGCAAGGACTGCTCAAAACGCCCCTGCATTTGGGGCTCTCTCTGGCAGTTTTTGGAAAATTTGTTTCCGCTTCATTTCGTGGTTAATTTAGGTTCATGATATTTCAAATTAAAGCTTGAGGTGTGTAGTTTACTGTATAAAAATTTGAGAGGAATTGGTGGACTGGATTTGCCAGAATTGTTGATGGAGTAAGGACTGTTTGGAGCCCTGTTTGAGGTTAGCTGGTAGATTTACTTGTCCAACTTCAAACGGTGATAACCGGAACAACCGAGAACTTTATGACTCGTGTGATAGCTTGTAAGAAAGATAATCAAGTCTAGAATAACATACTAAAAGATGAGAGGTTCACGGCATGCAGATTCTCTGCAGTAATTAAAATACCAAACCATGTTCGGATAGGTAGAAAACGTAAAAGTGAGATTTAGGCTAAGTGGGTTTATGGGAACCCCTTAGTGACTTAAGAGAAGTGTTATATGATATTTAGGCAGTTTAAATAATTATTCCGTAAAGAGTTTTCAGTTATGGTCACAGCTTTTATTTATTACGCTTTTTATTGTTTTAAATGCTCGCGTGATAAAAAGAAAAAAGTTTACTCGCATTTTATAAATGAATTGCTTTGATTGTAATTGCGCTTAATATCATAATCAATGTTAACAATACCGGTGTACAATAGGCTGTTACACCCCTCTCTAGACGATGCTTAGTGTAACACCCTCCCTTGTGTGCACCCAAGAGAGTTGTTTGTTAAGCGGAATTAGAGTTTGTTCGTCATATATTTTAAAAACTGAAAAATCATTTTGATGTTGCTAATTAAACTTATAATTGAAGTCAGGTTGTTTACAAAAATCAGAGTATACTTTCTAATTTCATTAACTTGCTGAAAACATTAATTCCCTGGTAGACCTTGTTGTCTTGAAAAATTCTTATAAAATCAAGTTCTCAAAATTCTATTGTAAAGTTTATATAATCAAAAACTAGACACGTTGAGCTTCGCGTGCATATAAAATAATAGTAAATCGGAGTTCGTTTTCCCCTCGTAACATAACTCGCAAAGTGCTCGCAAAACTGTTTAAAAACCAATACTTAATAAAATGTCAGAAATTATTTTCGCAAAACGTTTCTATAAATTATTTCCAAAATACTTACTGATCATACAAGGTCTTAAAACAGCAATAAGATCATAATCCAACAGTAATCCAAACGACTCAATTTAATACAGTCATCCATCAAACAAACAGCAACAGAAAAAGCCCAAACAGCAGCATATAAGAGCAGATATCCATATAATCATGTCTTCAAAAGCTCTTCCGTCCTCCTGCCATTTTGTAAAAATAGCAGCCCCAAAGGGGTGAGAAAAATCCCAGTAGTGTGGCGACAAAACCAGTAATGCAACAGTACTAACTAGATACAGAATTATAAAACAGTCACATCATCAGTTCAAATCTGTCAAGTACTAACCATTTTCATAGTGCGTATTTAACGCCAGAAGTGTACGTTCATAGCACTACGGTGCACGTATCACTGAATCATAATCATAGTGCGTATATAAAGCCAGAAGTGTACGTTCATAGCACTACTGTGCACGTAACACTAACAGATACAGTGGATAATCCTGGGTGGCTCCAACAGAAGGATTCCAACTGTAACCTATGCGGACGGAAGCCAAGTGTCCCCTGCCCTGGTACCGAGGTATGCCTATATGATGCGTGCTCAATCGTATGCATATTTATATAAATATTCTAGTCCATGTGCAGCATGAAATTTATGCATGTATGCCATGATATGCTTCACACACCAAAGAAACAAATGCATTATGAGGTGTATATGCATGACTGGATAATAATCAAGATACATATATCTCATGGATTCCAATATCAGAATGCTGTATAACAATTATTCTCCTCAACATAATATCCAACATATTATATCCATGAACAGAATACGAATATCGTATACAGAATCCAGATCCAAAATATGAGAGCAACAATTCATAATCCATGCACTAGCTAGCTAGCAGTCACAGAAGGTAATGCCACCAGACACTTACCTAGCGTGTCCAAATATTAATCAGCGACTCCAAAACCAGCCCACACTTTAATAATTATGCGCACCTAATCAATGGTACAATAAATCAGAACTTCATTCATATTACATACTATTTATACGAAATTCGCATGCCTCTTTATTCTTGTATTTCATTCGATTTACCATGCTTCTTGTGCTCACCCATTTCTATCTTCTCATTAATTGATAACATATTATCAAAATAAAATCCTAAGTCTCCAACACGCACTAATTTGGTTTTCAAGATTATTTTACTAACCAATTTTTTCTGACTTCTAGCCAATTTATAATCTCATTATCGCAATGAAATCCAATCTTTCAAGCTCATAAAGGTTCGACTACTTATCTAATAATATTACTCCTAATATTTCTGGTTCATACCCAATTCCCCTAAGATATATCTGCGCTAGAATGAGACCTAAAGCAGGCTATTTATTTACTTCTAAACACATGTAGAGTCTAACCATTTGACGTTATCTTCATGAGCAGTTCTGAAACTAACACTGCATTATACTTAAATTCAAAATCATTCTTTTAATTTTGCATAAATATTAGCAAGGCTGTTCACAAGGCAGAAATAATGAGAATAAAACACAAAAGTCCAGCCTCACAAATTATACACACACGGCTGAACAATGGGTAGGAAGGCTTAGGATTCAACTCACCTCCTTGGTTGTTCTCACAATCGTTGATCAGCCCAAAGAATAGCAATAAAAAAAACTGAGTAGCACTCTCCTTTTTCCTAATCTCCAAGAGCTAGAATTCAGTTGCATGCAAGAGAAATGAAAGTTCTACTCCAGCCCTTTATTTGGAGGAGTACAGCCGAAGAGAAAAGAAGAGGCAAGGGCGTATTGGAGCTGCCACACCTCCTTAAGCTTTGCGGTTTCAATTCTGCCTACATGCAAGCCAAAAATGGCTTCATCCAATGTTCCAAAGAAGAGAAGAAGAGACAGAAATTGTTCACCTCTTGGAGCTGGACTTTCGGTTGAGCGTAGAAGAGAGTAGAAGGAGCTTAGCTATCCTTGCTTCCTGCTCGTAGAGCTCACGGTCTCTAACTAGGATGAGAGAAAAAATGAAAGTTGTTGATGGGTCTTCCTCTCTCAAAGCTCACGGTTTAGATGGAGGTGATGAAGGAGATGAGCACAACATGCAACCTAAGGGGTTCGTAGGTTGGTTGAAGGTATGGAGAGATTGCCAACTAGTTTGTGCTCTTGGAGTATGAGTTATGAGTCTACCATGGTCTTGGCCGAAGCATTAAGGAACTAGATGTGAGTCAGATTTTCTTTTCTTTTTTTGTCTAAGAGAAATGGTACCTTGACCATTCAATTACTCGGCTGAACCATGAGAAAGAAAAGCTTCAAGTGTCTTATTGGCGTGCAAGATGACGGACATGCACAAAGGGAATGAACTAGGTGTCAAGCATGCATGGAGTCTTGAGGTTGAAGTGGCATTCATGCATAGGATTAAGGAGATTAGGTGATACATATGTGATTGAGGAATGATGTGATTAAGTGTTGTCACGGTTTCCTAATTAATTAATGTATGGAAACTTTGATCTTGTAGGTTAGGGTTAAATAAATTCCTATTCTCTTAATATATGAATCTCGAATTCAAGCCATGTGCCTACAATCTTAACTGCAATTTAGGTAATCTCTTAATTTCGCGGGATATTACACTTAGCGTTTGATCAATACGGTGCATCTACTCGCTATCGCAGAGTATCAACCCATTTGACTTAAGATCATCGGGTTAATCAACCTAAACATTAAATCTAACATTCAATCATTTACCTTAGCTGCAATCGCAGAACTCGAATCCGATTTAAAGGAATAGAAACAATTTGGGTTTGAAGACGGTGCAGGTCTTCCAGATTCAACCGCAGAATCCTTAATTCTTGGATTGATTAAAAAACGCTTAGCCTACCATGGCTAAGTTGAAATTCATGATTAAAAAGAAGAAAGCAAAGAACAAAATAGAAAAGAAAACAAAATTGTATTAATCTCTAAACTGTAAAAACAAACTGAAAACAATTTAACAAAAACTAACAACTCGATGACAAGGTCTCCTAAACATGCCTTTATATGGGCTCTACAATACTGACCTAGTATAAAAGGAAATAAAAGATAAATAATGGATTTGGCCTCATAAACATTGGCTAAGTCCTTGTTTAGTGTCCCAAAGACCATTATTTACACACTAAACAATAAAAAAATCTCGAATCAAGAGTAACAAATAAGTGTAATAAATATCAATTATCAAATTCCCCCATACTTATCCTTGTGCACTCTTGAGCAAAATTAAAACTTGAAAACAAAAGAAATAACAAAATAAAAGAAAAGAGTAAAAGATAAACCAATGCTTTCTAACAATTGCTAAGAATACAATAATCTGAACAAGGATCATAAAGCTTCAAAAGATAACCAATTAAGATAGAAATTCCTTTATCTTAAATTACAAATCATAGTAATCTCATTCAATAATGCTAATCACAGAAGATGGTCCCTCACGGGTGCTCTCAATTAACCTCTCAAGTGTATAGGTTAAATCAGTGTATCACTCAAGTTCCACTCAAGAAAATTTCCCTACCATAGGCTTGCTCAATTTCTACTTCTCCATTACTCAAAACACATTCAGACAAAAATCAATAGGATTTTTTACAAGGTTGTATTGGGGCTAGGGTGAAGGTATGGAAAAATATTAAAATAAGAGGCTAAGCACTCAAGAAAATTAAAAGAGCACTAGTTAAGAACCAAACTAAAGAAACAAAATAAGAACTAAAAAAAAGTAAGACAAAGATAAAGACTAACCAAGAACATAAAGTCACTAAACTAGAGATTCTCTTTTTCTTTTCTATTTTTTTATTGCATTTCTATTCTTTTCTAAAAAAAAATTTCAGCGCTCTTTTTCTTTTCATTTCTCTTTTTCACAATCCAATGACCAATAAAGGCAATGCCAAGTGATGAATGACATAAAATACCTCCCCCAACACTTAAAATGTTGCACGCCTCGGGCAACCCACACTTTAAACATGAAACTAAGGTGAAATCAATGCTCAATAAATTTCCAAGGTGAGGGATTACATTGTTTTACACTTAATTAGGCTTGTAATGTGGCTAAGAAAAGAATGAGATAAAAAGCATAAATGGGCTAACCAAATGTAATGTAATGTAAGGGACTATGTAGCACCGATATGACACGCGACACGTGACACGACACGACACGACACTCCTATGCGTCAATCTTAAAAAATTATGGATTTCGACACGTTGGGACACGTTTTAATATTAAATAATATTTTTAATTTATATAGTATATATTTCATTTAATATTTAATAATTTAACAAAAAAATGAAACTAAATTAATAATACCCATCAACATGTTATAAAGATGGAAGCTTTAATAAAAAAAATAAGAACTGGGATGAGAAAGAGATATAATATCAGATAGAGAGATCAAATCATATTAGAGAGAGAGAGAGAGCAGAGAGAAGGAGATACAACAAGAGCATGATAGGAATTGACAACAATGATGCTGAGATAATCTCTTATCTACTTAAGGGGATAAAAGACAAAAAAATAAAATTGATATGATCAGGTGGAAGCTTTATTAATATATTTTAATTTTTTTAAAACTAATTTTTTTTTAAAAAAAATTAAAAAAAAATTAAAAAAATTAAAAAATTACGAAAATGCCATTTGACCGTGTCGGACACGGTCAAATTCGCGTGTCGGAATGGTCAACGAGTCGGAATGGTCAACGTGTCGGAAAAAGTTGACCGCGTGTCCGACACCGTGTCTGAGCGTGTCGGAGCGTGTCGCCGTGTCGGAGCGTGTCGGACACGACTCTCCCTGTTTTTACAAGTGTCCGTGCTTTCTTGGTAATGGATGATTATTTGGCCAAAATAGAGAATTAAAAGAAAGAAGGCCTTTGTAACAGCCCGTTGTACACCGGTATTGTTAACATTAATTATGATATTAAGCGCAGTTACAATCACAGCAATTCATTTATAAAAATGCGAGTAAACTATTTCCATTATTACGTGAGTATTTAAAACAATAAAAAGCGTAATAATTAAAAGTTGTGACCGTAATTGTAAACTCTTGCGGAATACTTTTTTAAACTACTTTTATAACTTATTTTACATACTACAAGTCACTAAGGGGTTCTCCATAAACCCACTTGGCTAATTTCTCAATTTTACATTTTCTACCTATCCGAACATGGTTCGGTCTTTAATTTTCTACGGATAAACCGCATTCTAAAAACCTCCCACATTTTGATATGTTATTCTACACTCAATTACCTCTCTAGGAAGCTATCACACGATTTATTTAGAGCTCGTTTTCTCCGGATATTGCCGTTTGAAGTTGGATAAGCAAAACTGCTAACCAACCCCAAAACAGCTCCAAACATCCCTCACTTCATGACTTACTGATGAAATTCCACTCAACCAATTGGTCTCAAATTTATAAACAACAAACTACACCTCAAGCTTCAATTTGATATATCATACACTTAATTTTCCTATGCAATGAAGCGGAATTAATTTCCCAAAACCGGTCTAGAACTGCCACAAGTGCAGTGAGCAAATGGGAAGTCTGCACTATCTGCCTTCTACAGGCCGACGTTCCACCCAGAAGTTTACCAAATTTTTCCACACGATATAGGACATCTGAAGCTTCAAAATGGCATATGGCACGTCCCTATTGGACCTTTATGGAGGGAGATATGCTCTCCCGAAGTTCACCTAAATTATGCCAATTTCCAGAAATTTCGCTAGAGTTTCCTTTGTTTTTTTACACAAATCCCCAATTTTGCTAATGTGATCTAGGACCTAAAATGTACCTAATAATCATTGGGTGGCACACACAAGGGCCAACAATGACTTGGGGCACTTACAACCCATCACAGTTTATCTTACATATATAATACGTACCACATTGCTTTCTTTATTAATACTTAATACGTTTCAATCATCAAAGTCCACTTTCATGCATTTGCTAATCATACACATAATCAAAATCCTAAAATAGGCCTATTGCCCTTTCATCATATTACATATGCTTCACATTATCCAAATTACAACATAATTCATAAATCTCCAAATGTCATAAACTACATGTATCTAGACTTAGGCCAAAATAGCATGAAAAAATATGAAATAAAACTCATCCTAACAACATATACAATGTTCATGCCCTAAGTCTAGCCTAGGCCCAATGGCCATAAAAATACAAAATGTGCAAAGTCCTCCAACGACTCATCCTACGGGTTTCTTGCCCGCCGCTCCTGTACCACTGCTACCTCCTAAAATAAAGCCCCCAAGACGGGGTGAGATATACGAATATATCTCGGTAACCCAGAGGTTCCGGAGAAAACTCTGCCAAATGGCTCACTTCGATGCATATAAATAATATAAAATAACATCTTGAAAAACAGGATATAGCAAGGGATTTAGAGAAACTGAGGAACATAGGGATATAAAATACGACGAAGCTGGACTGGTCGCTACCAATACCACGCAACGTCCTGCCTAATGGCTCGACATATAAGCCTACGGGTCTAAACCAAGGCGTGTTCCTAGAACATCAAACCAAGGCACCCCTCCATCCATATACACCTGAGACTTCCTAGTGTGCTCCTATCTGGATCACACACCACGACCCTAGGTCAACAGAAACTCCCTCTCGGAGACCTATCCAGTGGAAGTCTGAAACGCCCGAAGGCAAACTCTCTACTGGCCAGAGACTCGGTACCTATGTACCAACATACATAATAAATGCATGATCATGTTATTCTACATTACTTACATATATTTCCTACCATCACCCTCAACGGGCATGGTGGAACACACAAAGGGATCAAGCCCCAGTACCAAGAGGTTACATGTTTAGTCCTCTTCACTTAGCTCCCAATAAAGTATTCTCCGAGCTCTTTATACAGCAGAAATGCCTACACAGAGGATATTCCCAATTACTCAAAATTCATACAACACATGCAAGTCATCAATTACATAAGCATGGTTCCAATCACTTACCTAAATCCCACTTGGTTCAGGACAAAGGGCAATCCACTGAACTCACGGTTCGGCGTTCAAATCTACGTACGGCATCTACAACAACCATGTAAGAACCATCAATACACGGTAATTCTATCAGACTACGAAAAACGTCAAAAACCTCCCCTACACCATGTAGGTTCGGCCCTAGTAGGCCTATTTTACAGTTTATTTTTTAAAATTTTCTTTCTCATTTTATTAGGCATCCTTAGGTTACCAAAAGGCCATATCAAGTGCCACTTTTTATTTTTCGTAATTAAAACATCGTTTTGCCTAATATTTTGTTCTATGTCTAATTAACCACTCAACACCACCAAACATTTTTCCATTGATTTTCCAACCTTTCAACCACCACACAACCCATCTAATTACCATTTAACACATAATACATCACTCAAACAATTTCCAACAACATCAATTCCCTAATTCTCCCTATATGGCCGAATTGTACTCAATGCCACATGTAAGAACCCGCACCGTTAATTAAGGAAGTTAATTAATTAATTATGTGAAATTAGGAAATAATTCCATAATTGACCCTAATAATTATTATGAGGCTTAAATAAATATAGAAAGTGATTAATAATGCTGAAAGTCGCTTTTCGGACGAAAAGTGCAGATACCGGTTCTGCTACTCGGTATAAATGCGTACCGATGAAGTATCCCGGAAAATTATTATAAGTGCATGAATATTCCTAGAATAATATATAGGACTTGTAAAACGAGTTTCAAGTTAAAATAATGAGAACTGGTGCCAGAACTGATACTGGCTATGGAAAAGCGCATACCGGAAATGTGCTGCGAAAAATAAAATAAAATAAAAATATGATAAATCTTGTAAAATTAAGTAGGTTCAGAATCCTGAGTTTGGGATTAAAATGCTAAGCGTAGCTATTAATGATAATACAGTGTGCTTAAAATTTAATGAGGCTATAAATAGGGGGTGGCACATGATCGTAGGTTTATTTTTGAGCCTCCAGCGTTGGAATTTCTGAGTGTGTGAGACCAGCCACCTTGCTACTCCCTTTCTTCTTCATTTTCTCACCAAAGACACCACCTTTGATCATGGTTTCCTCTCTTGATCAACATATCTTGGTGTGAGCTATCTTGTGTGAGTGAGAGGGCCTTGTTTCTGAGTTCTTGCTACTGCCTTGGTGGGTTCTAGTTGCTGTCTTGGTAGTGATGTTGTGAGAGCCTTTGGTGATGACTCTTTGAGCTTCAAGGACCCATCTTTGGGTGCAAAGAACCAACCTTGGGGTGCCATTTTCGTGTGCTCGGTGAAGTCTGACTTTGGGAGCTTTGAGTGAGCTCCAAGAGCAGCCTTTGCTTCTATTTTGAAGCCTTGGGTATGTACCTCAACTTGATCATGAGTTTTAATGGGTAAAAGTGGAGTCTTGCCATGTTTAATGAGTTAAACAAGTAACCAACTGTTATATGAACTTAAAAGAGGTTAAAAATGCATGCTTTAACGTTGGAATGGGTTAAAAACCCAACCTTTGGAGTGATATCTCGCGAAATTCAGAAACTGCATTCTGTCGCGAAATATCCGGATATTGATATCCAGATATTAGGTTCTGTGATATCCGGATATGGGGTTCTGTGATATCCGGATATTGATATCTGGGTATGCCCCCCACACTTATTCAGATATTCTGGGTTTTCGTGAACAGTGAAGGTACTGTTCATACAGAACTGAGTTATGGGTTTGTGGACTCTATGTTATTGATGAAGTTGAACTTCTGTAATATTTAATAAGTCAAAATCTAAGTGATTAAGGGCTTGTGGCTTTGTAGAAGCCTAAAGACATAAAATGCAAAGGAAAGGCGTTGTCTTTATATTGTATGCTTGTAGAGTTGAATATTGATAAGTTAATTGGTCCATAACAGATTGTGATTCTGCTGTGTTTGGACTTTGAGCTTGTGTGGACTCTTGGATTGGGATAGTTAGCTTGAGAGGTAAGCTTTCGTATCATCAGTTTAGCCATTGATTGGTTCCACCATGTCCCATGGGGGTATGGTTATATGCATGTTGTGTTACATGCTTTGATATTTGAAATGCTTTTGAGCTGATATGTGCAATGGCTTATGATATGTATGTGGTGTTCACCCGATGGGATAAAATCCTAAGGGTAGGTACAACGTTGGGCGGATACTGTGTGGGTAATAGACGTATTCCTACATTTCTCTGATCAGTAGAATAGTATTGACACACATGACATAATTATCTGCTGCATTGCACTGTTTTGGAAATTATATTGATAAACTGCTTTTGAACTTATATTGCACATGTAAGTGAGCTTGGGGTGGAAGATCCGCGAGGACCCCTTGTCTTACTAAGATTTCTTGTTTAGAGATCTCGCCCCACGTTTGGGGACACTTATTTCATGTTCAGGTAATTTGGGGGCTGATGCCTCTGGCAGCAGGAGGCCGGAGCTTAGTTGATTATATTTATGTTGTATGCTGACATGACTGGATTTGGATGCTGTTTATGTTTTTTGCCTTTATATTATTATGTTGTTGCGGTTGAGACTCTTGTTGGGCTTGTTGCCTTATTTGGGTGAGCATGAGGTTTGTCTATGTCGCTTTGATGTTAGTACTTTTAGTTTGAGTTGTATAATCTATCAGGATTTGTACGGTCAACGTGTTGTAGTTCCGTGACTAGAGACATATTTATGTTATTAATTTAATGAGGTATTTCAGTTAACTGTCTTTTGCAATTTACATACATGCGATGTTTTGAAAATGATTCAAGTAATCAACTTGATAATGAATAATGACGTCATAATTGAAAAGAAAAAGATATTCCGTATTTTTAATTAAGCGCAGCTTAATACGATGATATGATAACATACCGGATATATACGGGGTGTAACACCATACCAAGGAATTTCAATTAATTTTAACTACTCCACACCTCATACAATCTTATTATATCATCATACAACCATACCACAATCTCATCATACATTCCTACCACAATTTCAAACCCAAAGTCATGACTCATGACATCCTCAAAATTTTCTTAGTTAAAAATTCACATTTTTCATCAATAATTTTTATTGCATTTATGGCTACTACACATCATTCTAAGACACATTCATGTACAAACATTTTCCATTTGAGCTCTCTAAACACACCAATCAACCAAGCCCTTTTTAGGGTTCATGAAACACAATCAAAGATTAAACCCTTGAAATGAAAGGAAACTTACTCAAAAGCTTGGCATAAGGCTCCTCCTAAACATACTCAACCATAGGAGCATCAATCACCACCAAGAACACACATCTAAAGAAAAGGGCAGCGGCTTTGGGGAGGGTTTTTCTCAAAATCTAGGGGGATTCAAGGCTTAAGAACACTACCAATGGGTTTAGAAGGTGATTTCCATCAAGTTTCAAGCCACAGATCAAGGGATTTGGTGGAGGAATGATGTAGTTAGGAGTGAAACAAGTTTTGTTCAAAAACTTGCTCAAGGAGCCATGGAGACCGCTGGTAGGAGAGAGAGAGAAGGGAAGGAGAAGAGGGAATAGTGACATGGTGTCACATGTGTCAAGTTACTTAAGTGAGGTGGGCCCCACTGCCACCTCACGCGATTTCAAATTCATTTGAATTTCCCTCTGTTTCCACTAGACCTCCTTAAATTCCCAACCTATTTAGAAACTCAAATTTTTAACATTAACCATTGTCCTTTAATTATACTTGATCAGATGAATCCGGAGTTTTCCGGTCGTTCGGAGAAAATGCTGTTTTAAGCTGTTGCGTGCGCTGTTGGCACGCTTTCCCAAACTAACTTATTTCCATCAAATTTTACCAGAAATCATATTCCCTAGTTCTATAAATCATTTATAACTCATATTCAAAACCTAGAGCTCAAAACTCAATTGGCACGCTTTACGGTGCAACTGTATCGCAGTATTTTTACTCGGTATAACACTATTCACTGAATTTTCTGAAACTTGCCTAACCACTCAATTTTTTGTTCTGAATCTATTTCCAGGGTTATTTTTATCATCTGAGACCTTCTACTCAATTTTTATCTTCCTAGGGTTGCGTTTGGCTAATTACCGTTTTGCCCTTTCTTTGTGTTTTGGCCTAATTTTCAAGATTTTCACTAATCCTTCACTTTAATCCTCATTTAATATTTTAATATTTAATTTAGAATTGCAAGGTGTTATAATCACCCCACCTTTTAGAATTTTGTCTGCAAAATTAAATCATACCTGTCCGCTAACTCAGGATACAGCCGGAGAATCTCATCCTCCCGTTCCCAAGTAGTCTCCTCAGGTGTACGTTATTCCCACTGAATCTTTAGCATTGGAATAACTTTGCTTCTAAGCCTCTTTTCACTGCGGTCGAGAACATCAATAAGACCTACAGGAGTCTTTAAATTCTCCCGAATTTCAATATCATATGGTATCACCACATGTGATTCATCCGGAATATAACGCTGCAGCTGGGATACATGAAAGACATCGTGCAAATTTGACAATTGTGGGGGCAAGGCAAGCTGATAGGCCACTAACCCTAATCTTTTCATTATCTGATACGGACCAATAAAATAAGGACTCAGCTTCCTCACGCCCAATGCACGTCCAACACCCGTAACTGGAGATAACCGCACAAATACATGATCACCTTCTTCGAATTCCAGCGGTCTGTGTCTATTATCATAGTAACTTTCTGCCGATTCTGTGCCTGTTTAAGTTTTTCTCAGATCATTTTGATCTGTGCTATGGTTTCTTGCACAAAATCCGGCCCAAATCTCTCTTTATCCCCTATCTCAGTCCAACAAGTAGGAGTACGACAGCTCCGTCCACACAATGCCTCATACGGTGCCATGCCCAGATTGGAGTGAAAACTGTTATTATAAGAAAATTTCACCAGTGATAAGTACCTATCCCAAGCAGTGCCTTGCTCCAGTGTGCAAGCTCTCAACATATCCTCAAGTGTCTGTATGGTCCTCTCAGTCTGACCATCAGTTTGCGGGTGATACACAGTGCTCAGCCTGAGCTGAGTGCCAAAAGCCTGCTGCTAGGCTCCCAAAAAATGAGAAGTAAATTTCGGGTCCCGATCACTAACAATGCTTACCGGAACTCCGTGGAGCCTTACAATCTCTTTCGCATATAATTTTGCTAATTTCTCCGTAGAGAAGTCCACTCGCACTGGCAGAAAATGTGCAGACTTCGTAAGCCTGTCCACTATAACGCAAATTGAATCGTAACCAGCCTGAGTCCGAGGCAAACCAACAACGGAATCCATAGAGATGCTCTCCCATTTCCACTCTGGTATATCCATTGGCTGAAGTAAACCAGCAGGTTTCTGATGTTCTATCTTGACTTTCTGACATATTAAGCACCTTGACATATACTCAGATACATCCTTCTTCATCCCAGGCCACCAGAACTTAGTTTTCAGATCTTGATACATTTTTGTGGCACCTGGGTGTACAGCATACCGACCTTATGGGCCTTGACCATTACCTCATATGCTAACTCTTTGGGCACAACAATCCTGCCCTGGTACGTCAATAATCCCTGTTCATTTAAAGTTATACCACTCTTCCCTTTCAAATACTTGATACTGTCATTCCGTATCTGGGTTTCTTTAATTTTCTCATGTAGTTCATTCTCAACCCGTAAACACCTGAATTCTTCCACACTACCAATAAAGACATCCGTCAATTTCAAATCACGGAATTGTTCAATCACTTCATTATCCCACAACATCAGCTGGGACACGCTGACAGACTTCCTACTCAATGCATCTGCTACCACGTTAGCTTTACCCGGATGGTATTTCAACTCAAAGTTATAATATTTTTGAAATTCAACCCATCTCCGCTGTCTCATGTTCAGCTTTTTCTGATCAAACAAATACTTCAAGCTCTTGTGATCACTGAACACAGCGAATTTCATCCCATACAGAAAATGCCTCCAGATTTTTAACGCAAACACAATAGCAGCAAGTTCCAAATCGTGCGTCGGATAATTTTCCTCATGAGGCTTCAATTGCCTCGAAGCATAAGCAACCACTCTCCTCTCTTGCATCAACACACACCCCAAACCTTTCTTGGAAGCATCACAGTATAATTCAAACTCACTTTCCGGATCGGGGAGGGTCAACATAGGATCAGTAGTCAATTTCTCTTTAAGGTCCAAAAAACATCTCTCACATTCCTGGGTCCACACCAAAGGAGTATCCTTTCGTGTCCACCGGGTCAACGGAAGTACCATTGTGGAAAACCCCTCTATAAATCTACGATAATATCCAGCAAGACCCAGAAAGCTTCGGATCTTAGTAACAGTTTTCGGTCGTTCCCAGTCAATTACAGCATCAATCTTATTTGGATCCACCGCAACACCCCTATCAGAAATAACATGACCCATAAATTGAACCTCAGATAACCAGAATTCACACTTTGACGGCTTCGCATACAACTTTTTATCCTTTAATATCTGCAACACAGTCCTTAGATGCTCAGTATGCTCCTCCTTACTCTTAGAATAGATCAAGATATCATCGATGAACACAATTACAAATTGATCCAAATACGGTTTAAAAATACGATTCATATAGCCCATGAACACCGTTAGGGCATTAGTAAGCCCAAAAGGAATCACCTGGTACTCGTAGTGTCCGTATCTAGAACGAAATGTTGTTTTAGGCACATCCTCCTGCGTAATCCAAATCTGATGGTATCCGGACCGGAGATCAATCTTAGAAAATACACAGGCACCCCTCAACTGATCCAACAAGTCATTAATGTGCGGCAATGGGTACTTGTTCGTAATCGTAACTTTATTCAATTGTCGGTAGTCAGTACACAACCTCGTGCTTCCATCCTTCTTTTTCAAAAATATTACTGTTGCTCCCCACGAAGACACACTCGGTCTGATAAAATCCTTTGCAGACAGCTCCTCAATATGTTTCTTCAACTCAGCCAACTCCAGCGGCGACATCCGGTATGGGGCCAAAGAAATAGGCCCCACACCAGGCAACAATTCAATCGAGAACTCAATCTCTCTCTTAGGTAAAAATTCTGGTATCTCATCAGGGAATACATCCACAAACTCATTAACCACCGGAATAGTAGAAATCTCAATCTCCTTACCACCCACCAATCCACCCAAGAAAATATAACCCTGATCCCCAGCCTTCAAGGCTTTAACAGCTTGACACATGGACAGAAAGGGAGACGGAGTAACCGAGTGCTTCTCGTGAGATAATATTAACCTCTTGCCGCAACAATCAACCATTGCGCAGTTTTGAGACAACCAATCCATGCCCAATATCAAATCAATAGTGTAGCCCCTGCCTTCGTAGATAAACATGACCTCTTTACAAATAAAGGAGGAATCACTAACCTCTCCTGTAGCCGTAGTAATACGCATAGGGGGAATCATCTGTAATACTTTTAACCCCAACCCCATTGCAACATATTTCGCCACGAACGAATGCGTAGCTCTGGAATCAAATAACACAGACAAATCAATATTTGAGATCAAAATTATACCTTTAACCAAATTTGGTGCCTTCTCTGTTTGTTGCACATTTGTAGTATAGACACGCCCAACTGTAGGAGCAGATGGCAAGGCCTGCAGATTCGCAGCCTGTCCAAGTGTTACTGTAATAATTATTGGCAAAATGCCCAACCTTACCACATTTAAAGCAAGATTTCAGAGCCGCACACTTATCACATCAGGGCCTTGATGACCACCACCCCTCTTGAACTGCCCCAGAGGTTGCCTTACCTGCAACCCCCTACCTCTATTGTTATTCTATTGGTAGCCACCTATGTTATTATTACCTGGAGGACCAGATGTCCTCGAAAAACCAGACTTCGGATATCTTTTATAAACACTTTCAACCCGTTTGCACTGGGTCACTAGATCAACAAAGTTCCTCACAGCAGTATTAGACATCCTTTTAGCAATTTTCTCATTCAAACCTCTCTGAAACTTAGCAAACAGAAACTCAGGAGTCGGCAGCACACCCTCATAATTTGCAAATTTCACTAACTCATTAAACTTCGCCACATAGGCATCAACAGTCATGGTACCCTGTACCAATTTCTCAAACTCACCCTGCTTAGCTTCCCGAACATCCCTGGGAAAATACTCTTCATAAAATAGTCTTTCAAATAAAGCCCAAGTAATTTCTTCTCCCTGAATAGTAAATGGTTGAGATTATTATACCACCACTCTTGGGCATCTCCCTCGAGCATATAAACAAAATACAGTAAACTCTGGGGATCCTGACACCCCATAACCTGGAATATTTTCTCCATACCCATCAACCAGGTAGTCACTGCCTTCGGGTCCCTTGACCCCTGAAATGCTGGCGGTTTATGTTTTCTAAAAGAAATGAGCCTCTGTTCATCAGTACCAGCAACTACCTGCCCAGCAACCCCAGAAGACTGAGCAACAACAAAAGGATCCACAGAAGGCTCTAGGATATAAGTAGGATCAGTAGTGTGGTGACTAGCCTCACCAGACTGATGACTAGCACCACTCCCCTCTTGGTGAGGTGTAACAGATAGTGTACGGGTATGAGTCTTCGTAGCCGTATGTGGAGGAGAATCATCCCTCCTGTTCCGAGCCTTATCTGCCCTCATCTCATTCATGAAGGCATGCATCATATCCTGATTGTTTTTCATCAGGGTCTCGGTCATATTTCTATTTGCAGCAGTCTCTACCTGTAGAGCATTCAGAACTGCAGTAATAGGATCTGGTGCGGCTAGACAACCTGCACCTCGATTTCCACAGTGACCACGTGCCCTACTCATGATATCTGTACATGTAACACAAAGGAATGAGCTGATTAGACCCACACTGAGGAATCACATATACATTAATCATAAACAGTTCACAGATAGCCATGTAACACAAAATACAGTTATACATTATCAAAGTTCCCTTACAAAACTGCTCTGATACCATAAAATGTAACAGCCCGTTGTACACCGGTATTGTTAACATTAATTATGATGCGCAGTTACAATCACAACAATTCTTTTATAAAAATGCGAGTAAACTTTTTCCATTTATTACGCGAACATTTAAAACAATAAAAGCGTAATAATAAAAAGCTGTGACCGTAACTGTAAAATCTTGCGGAATACTTATTTAGACTACTTTTATAACTTATTTTACTTACTACGAGTCACTAAGGGGTTCCCATAAACTCACTTAGCTAATTTCTCAATTTTACGTTTTCTACCTATCCGAACATGGTTCGGTCTTTAATTTTCAGCGGATAGACCATATTCTATAAGTCTCCCATAATTTGATATGTTATTCTAAACTCAATTACCATTCTAGGAAGCTATCACACGAGTTATTTAGAGCTCGTTTGCTCTGGATATCGTCGTTTGAAGTTGGACAAATAAAACTGCCAACCAACCCCAAAACAGCTTCAAACATCTCTCACTCCACGAATTACTGCAGCAAATAAACTCAACCAATTGCTCTCAAATTTTTATCCAACAAACTAGAAACCTCAAGCTCCAATTTGATATATCATACACTTAATTTGACTAAGCATCGAAGCAGGAATAAATTTCCCAAAACCGGTCCAGAACTGCCACTTGTGCAGTGAGCAAATGGGCAGTCTGCACTCTTTGCCTTCTACAGGTCGACGTTCAACCCAGAATTTTACCAAATTTTACCACAAGATATAGGACATCCCAAGCTTAAAAATGGAGTATGGCACGTCCCTATCGGACCTCTATGGAGGGAGATATTCTTTCCCGAAGTTCAACTAAATTATGCCATTTTCTAGAAATTTCGCCAGAGTTTTCTTTATTTTTTACAACAATCCCCAAATTTGTTAATGTGATCTAGGACCTCAAATGTACCTAATAATCATTGGGTGGCACACACAAGGACCAACAATGCCTTGGGGCACTTACAACCCATCACAGTTTATCTTACTTATACAATACGTATCACATTGCTTCCTTTATTAATACTTAATACGTTTCGATCATCAAAGTCCAATTGCATACATTTGCTAATCATACACATAATCATAATCCTAAAATAGGCCTATTGTCTTTTCATCATATTACATATGCTTCACATTACACAAGATCTAAATACAATATTTACAATTCTCCAAATTACAACATAATTCTTAAGTCTCCAAATGTCATAAACTACATGTATCTAGACTTAGGCAAAATAGCATGAACAAATATGACATGAATCTCATCCTAACAACATATACAATGTTCATTCCCTAAGTCTAGCCTAGGCCCAATGGCCATCAAAATGCAAAAAGTATAAAGTCTTCCAACGACTCATCCTACGGGCTTCTTGCCCGCCGCTCCTGCACCACTGTTACCTCCTGAAATAAAGCCCCCAAGACGGGGTGAGATATACGAATATATCTCAGTAACCCTCCGCCCAATGGCTCACTTCGATGCATATAAATAATGTAAAATAACATTTTGAAAAACGGGATATAGCAAGGGATTTAGAGAAACTGGGGAACATAGGGATACAAAATACGACGAAGATGGAATGGTCGCTACCAATACCATGCAACATCCTGCCTAATGGCTCGGCATATAAGCCTGCGGGTCTCAACCAAGGCGTGTTCCTAGAACATCAAACCGAGGCACCCCTCCCATCCATATACACCTGAGACTTCCTAGTGTGCTCCTATCCGGATCACACACCACAACCCTAGGTCAACTGGAACTCCCTCTCGGAGACCTATCCAGTGCAAGTCCGAAACGCCCGAAGGCAAAACTGTCTACTGGCCAGAGACTCAGTTCATTCTATGTACCAACACACATACTATATTGATATGCGTCTGACATATGGAAACACCAAAAAGAAGTGAAAGAGAGGGGTTGAAATTGTATAGTCTCGCGCAAAAAATGGTGCGATCCGCGGGATTTTGGCAAATTACTTTCTGTTTGTCCGCGCGATCCGCGCGAATTTGGCGCTGATCGCGCAGGCGTCATGAATGCAGTCCTTGACTTGAGGAGTCGCGAATTTGGCACTGATCGTGCGGGCGTCATGAATGCATTCCTTGATTTGTGGAGTTTGATTAAAAATGAAATTTAATCAAATTAATGAGAGGATTATGACCTGATTGATTGGTGGAATTATGAGAAAAATGGAAATTTAATCAGAATTAATTCAAGGATTATGACCTGATTGAGTAGCTGGATATATAAAGGAAGCAGAAACTCTAAAACAAAATCATCTTTTGGTAAGGAGAAATTGGAGAGGAAGCTCTCGGTGACTGAAGATTCAAGACTTCTTCTTCTTCTTCCGGTTTTACATTTTCATGAACTCTTTCTCATTATTTAAATTGTTAGACATGAATATGTGTGGCAAGTCTTTTATTATTGTGGTAAGGGTCACAACCCTTGATGTGAACCCCTTGTAGTTTGATTAATTTTTATATTTAATTATTTCAATTGCATTTATTTTACCTTGTTAATCATCTTCTAATTCTTCTAGAACTGATCACTCTATTAGGATTGCGAGGGTTAGGGTTTTCAATAGGAATATTGGGATTCTAATTCCTGACAAAGGGTAAAATAACAGTTCATGTATGCACTAGGGATAGGCTACATGAACTGCAAACGTGGAAAATTCATTGGGTTAAAGGATTAACTTGAAAAAGGATTTCTAAGGGATTAGGATTCTAATAGGGTTAATAAAGTTAAGATCACTAAGGGATTAGGGCTTAACTAATTAATTATTATATGGTGAATTGTTTGATCAATTGGGTAATTAAATATAAACATTAATCAATATTACAAGGTGGGGATCGGAAAGGTGTTGGAGTCCTTTACTGCAATAGCTTTTTACAATATTTTTCTCAAAAACCTTTTATTTTAAATTCTTCAAATTTCTCTCTGAATTGTTCATAAATTATTGAATAGTTCACAATTGTTACAAACACCATTACTTTCAAACTAACTCTTGTTCATTCATTCTTAAAAGGAACAATTAATTGATATTCGACCCAATCCCTGTGGAGACGATACTTTACTTACTATTATATTACTTGTGCGATCGGTACACTTGCCGATTTTTTGCAACAAGTTTTTGGCGCCGTTGTCGGGGATTGGCATATCTTATATCAATTGATTTTGATTTTAAGATTGGATTTTTATTTTATTTTTTTTAAAAAAAAAAATTGTGATATTTGGAACAAGTGCTACTAATCTCTTTTCTAAGTTGTATGCGAGGTAAAGAGCCCGAGTTTCCACTTGATTTGGAGATCACAAAAACACAGAAGAAAAACAAAAAATTTGCTCGGAAGAAGCTTGTATTCAACGAGTTAGATATTTTGTCAGAAGAAGAATACACCATGACAGGGAACAATGAAAAGGACAATCCGCTCATGGATACCATTCTGACTCCATTATTCAACAGACCCAATGCGAGCATTGTCCATCCTGAAGTGGGCAACAATAATTGGGAGCTCAAGTCTGATAATATTCTACTAGTGAAGAGAGCTCAATTTGGTGCAGAGGTTGATGAAGACCCTCATAGGTTCATAAACAGATTCCTGATGATCTGTGATTCGACCAAGCATCCTCAAGTGTCCAATGATGCAATCCGGTTAAGGTTGTTCCCTTTTGCTCTTAAAGGAAAAGCTTTGAATTGGTTGGAGAGGAAGCCTGCGAGAAGTGTTCCCTCATGGGAAAATTTATCAAATAAGTTCTTTGCGGAGTTCTTCTCGATGGAAAGATATAATCAAATGGTGAATGATATCACCAATTTCACTCAAGCTGAGGGTGAAACTATGTGTGCAGCCTGGAACCGGTTCAAAGATCTAATGAGGAAGTGTCCTTATTACCCCATGACCAATGGTGATCAGGTCCGGATCTTCTTCAACGGTTGTAAACCAAAAATCCAGATGGTTCTGAATGGTGCAGCAGGGGGCACTATTAAAACTCTAAGAGCAAATGAGACTCTTGAGTTGATTTAGAGGATGGCTGCCAACGAAAATCAAGCACTGTCATCCAAGCCGAAAAGAGGTATCCTTAAACTGGAAGGCAATGATGTGGTGATGGCTGAAAACAATTTGTTATCTCAGCAGGTAGCAAACCTGACATCAAGGCTTGATAAGATGCAATTTTCTAGCGTCCAAGCTCAAGCTGCAGCATTTGTCTGTGAATATTGTAAGGAAGATCATGAATCCAACGAATGTCCTACTCTGCTAGCCGATGATCCTCCTCAGCAGGTACAAGTAAATGGTGTGTGGTATGATCAGAGACCCTCACCACAAAATATTCCAAGAACTCGGAATTTTCCTTCTGGGAACAATACTGGTCTTGACTTCAAGTCCAATAACTATTTGCAGCCACCGCCAGTTCAACCGAAGGAACCTTCTGAGTTAGAGAAGCTAGTGGGACAAATGGCCCAACATTCCAATGCTTTTATGGAAGAGACTCGGGCAAACACTAGAAACACACAAGCTTCCATCAGAAATTTGGAGAGTCAGATAGGCCAGTTGTCTAGGAAGTTGGCTGAAAGGTCTCAAGGACAGTTCCCAAGTGATACAATTGTGAATCCAAAGGAGGACTGCAAGTCTATTGTAACTAGGAGTGGAATTGTGATCACTCCTCGAGAAAAGTCAATATCGGTTCAGCCAAAGAAAGTTAATGAGCCAACAACTGAGCTGGAACATGAGAAAGAAGTACAAGCACCTAGAAGAAGCAAAGGAGAAAGCTGTTGAAGCTCCAAAGCAACCGATGGATTTTTCTCGCTTTGAGAAACCTCCATATCCTATGAAGCTCAAACAGCATGCACAGAAGCAACAGTTTGCCAGGTTTTTAGATATGTTTAAAAAATTGCATATTAATATTCCATTTGCTGAAGCTCTTGCTAACATGCCTAACTATGCTAAATTTATGAAAGATTTATTGTCTAGAAAGCATAAGTTGCAGGATTGTGAGACAGTAGCACTTACTGAAGAGTGCAGTGCCATCATTCAGAAGAAGTTCCCACCAAAGCTTCAAGATCCGGAAAGTTCTAACATCCCAATTGCGATAGGCAACACCAATGTTGGCCAGACACTATGTGATCTCGGAGCAAGCATCAATTTGATGCCATTGTCAATACGCAAGTCATTGGGAATTACTGAGTTGAAGCCAACCATGGTCTCTCTTCAGCTTGTGACCGTTCTTTGAGGAGACCTAATGGAATCATAGAAGATGTTCTTGTTAAAGTTGACAAGTTCATCTTCCCAGCTGATTTCATCGTGCTAGACATGGAGGAAGAGAGTGAAATGCCCCTTCTGTTAGGTAGACCGTTCTTGGCCACAGCTCGAGCTATGATTGATGTAGAACAAGGAAAGCTCGAGTTGAGGATGAATGATGAGAAAATCACTATCAATGTTTTCGATGCTATGA
>NW_026899479.1:0-8643 GCF_033153095.1 Gastrolobium bilobum | reverse complement strand
TTCGATATAATGAACAAAATATATATGTTTGAATTTCTGTTCACACTAGAGGATTCTTTCCGTTTTAATGTAAAAAAAAGTTTTGAAAATTAGCTGAGGTGTAGCATTCTCCTTAAATCTCAGCTTTCTGTTCACACTAGAGGATGTCTTGAAAACTTACTTATTTTCAAAATAATGAACAAAATTTGTATGTTTGAATTTCTGTTCACACTAGAGGATTCTTTCCGTTTTAATGTAAAAAAAACATTTGAAAATTAGCTGAGGTGTCGCATTCTCCTTAAATCTCAGCTTTCCGTTCACACTAGAGGATCTCTTGAAACTTACTTATTTTCGATATAGTGAACAAAATATGTATGTTTGAATTTCTGTTCACACTAGAGGATTCTTTCCGTTTTAATGTAAAAAAAACTTTTGAAAATTAGCTGAGGTGTCGCATTCTCCTTAAATCTCAGCTTTCTGTTCACACTAGAGGTTGTCTTGAAAACTTACTTCTTTTCGATATAGTGAACAAAATATGTATGTTTGAATTTCTGTTCACAGTAGAGGATTCTTTCCGTTTTAATGTAAAAAAAACTTTTGAAAATTAGCTGAGGTGTCGCATTCTCCTTAAATCTCAGCTTTCTGTTCACACTAGAGGTTGTCTTGAAAACTTACTTCTTTTCGATATAGTGAACAACATATGTATGTTTGAATTTCTGTTCACACTAGAGGATTCTTTCCGTTTTAATGTAAAAAAAAGTTTTGAAAATTAGCTGAGGTGTAGCATTCTCCTTAAATCTCAGCTTTCTGTTCACACTAGAGGATGTCTTGAAAACTTACTTATTTTCAAAATAATGAACAAAATATGTATGTTTGAATTTCTGTTCACACTAGAGGATTCTTTCCGTTTTAATGTAAAAAAAACATTTGAAAATTAGCTGAGGTGTCGCATTCTCCTTAAATCTCAGCTTTCTGTTCACACTAGAGGATCTCTTGAAACTTACTTATTTTCGATATAGTGAACAAAATATGTATGTTTGAATTTCTGTTCACACTAGAGGATTCTTTCCGTTTTAATGTAAAAAAAACTTTTGAAAATTAGCTGAGGTGTCGCATTCTCCTTAAATCTCAGCTTTCTGTTCACACTAGAGGTTGTCTTGAAAACTTACTTCTTTTCGATATAGTGAACAAAATATGTATGTTTGAATTTCTGTTCACACTAGAGGATTCTTTCCGTTTTAATGTAAAAAAAAGTTTTGAAAATTAGCTGAGGTGTCGCATTCTCCTTAAATCTCAGCTTTCTGTTCACACTAGAGGATGTCTTGAAAACTTACTTATTTTCGATACAATGAACAAATTATGTATGTTTGAATTTCTGTTCACACTAGAGGATTCTTTCTGTTTAAATGTAAAAAAACTTTTGAAAATTAGCTGAGGTGTCGCATTCTCCTTAAATCTCAGCTTTCTGTTCACACTAGAGGATGTCTTGAAAACTTACTTATTTTCGATATAGTGAACAAAATATGTATGTTTGAATTTCTGTTCACACTAGAGGATTCTTTCCGTTTTAATGTAAAAAAAACTTTTGAAAATTAGCTGAGGTGTCGCATTCTCCTTAAATCTCAGCTTTCTGTTCACACTAGAGGATGTCTTGAAAACTTACTTATTTTCGATATAGTGAACAAAATATGTATGTTTGAATTTCTGTTCACACTAGAGGATTCTTTCCGTTTTAATGTAAAAAAAACTTTTGAAAATTAGCTGAGGTGTCGCATTCTCCTTAAATCTCAGCTTTCTGTTCACACTAGAGGATCTCTTGAAAACTTACTTATTTTCGATACAGTGAACAAAATATGTATGTTTGAATTTCTGTTCACACTAGAGGATTCTTTCTGTTTAAATGTAAAAAAAACTTTTAAAAATTAGCTGAAGTGTCGCATTCTCCTTAAATCTCAAGTTTCTGTTCACACTAGAGGATGTCTTGAAATCTTACTTATTTTCGATATAGTGAACAAAATATGTATGTTTGAATTTCTGTTCACACTAGAGGATTCTTTCCGTTTTAATGTAAAAAAAAGTTTTGAAAATTAGCTGAGGTGTCGTATTCTCCTTAAATCTCAGCTTTCTGTACACACTAGAGGATGTCTTGAAAACTTACTTATTTTCGATACAGTGAACAAAATATGTATGTTTGAATTTCTGTTCACACTAGAGGATTCTTTCCGTTTTAATGTAAAAAAAAAACTTTTGAAAATTAGCTGAAGTGTCGCAATCTCCTTAAATCTCAGCTTTCTGTTCACACTAGAGGATGTCTTGAAAACTTACTTATTTTCGATATAGTGAACAAAATATGTATGTTTGATTTTCTGTTCACACTAGAGGATTCTTTCCGTTCTAATGTAAAAAAACTTTTGAAAATTAGCTGAGGTGTCGCATTCACCTTAAATCTCAGCTTTCTGTTCACACTAGAGGATGTCTTGAAAACTTACTTATTTTCGATATAGTGAACAAAATATGTATGTTTGAATTTCTGTTCACACTAGAGGATTCTTTCCGTTTTAATGTAAAAAAAACTTTTGAAAATTAGCTGAGGTGTCGCATTCTCCTTAAATCTCAGCTTTCTGTTCACACTAGAGGATGTCTTGAAAACTTACTTATTTTCGATATAGTGAACAAAATATGTATGTTTGAATTTCTGTTCACACTAGAGGATTCTTTCCGTTTTAATGTAAAAAAAACTTTTGAAAATTAGCTGAGGTGTCGCATTCTCCTTAAATCTCAGCTTTCTGTTCACACTAGAGGATCTCTTGAAACTTACTTATTTTCGATATAGTGAACAAAATATGTATGTTTGAATTTCTGTTCACACTAGAGGATTCTTTCCGTTTTAATGTAAAAAAAACTTTTGAAAATTAGCTGAGGTGTCGCATTCTCCTTAAATCTCAGCTTTCTGTTCACACTAGAGGTTGTCTTGAAAACTTACTTATTTTCGATATAGTGAACAAAATATGTATGTTTGAATTTCTGTTCACACTAGAGGATTCTTTCCGTTTTAATGTAAAAAAAACTTTTGAAAATTAGCTGAGGTGTCGCATTCTCCTTAAATCTCAGCTTTCTGTTCACACTAGAGGTTGTCTTGAAAACTTACTTCTTTTCGATATAGTGAACAACATATGTATGTTTGAATTTCTGTTCACACTAGCGTTTTAATGTAAAAAAAACTTTTGAAAATTAGTTTTAATGTAAAAAAAACTTTTGAAAATTAGCTGAGCTGTCGCATTCTCGTTAAATCTCAGCTTTCTGTTCACACTAGAGGATGTCTTGAAAACTTACTTATTTTCAAAACAGCGAACAAAATATGTATGTTTGAATATTTTTTCACACTAGAGGATTCTTTCCGTTTTAATGTAAAAAAAAACTTTTGAAAATTAGTTGAGGTGTCGCATTCTCCTTAAATCTCAGCTTTCTGTTCACACTAGAGGATGTCTTGAAAACTTACTTATTTTCGATATAGTGAACAAAATATGTATGTTTGAATTTCTGTTCACACTAGAGGATTCTTTCCGTTTTAATGTAAAAAAAACTTTTGAAAATTAGCTGAGGTGTCGCATTCTCCTTAAATCTCAGCTTTCTGTTCACACTAGAGGATCTCTTGAAACTTACTTATTTTCGATATAGTGAACAAAATATGTATGTTTGAATTTCTGTTCACACTAGAGGATTCTTTCCGTTTTAATGTAAAAAAAAACTTTTGAAAATTAGCTGAGGTGTCGCATTCTCCTTAAATCTCAGCTTTCTGTTCACACTAGAGGATGTCTTGAAATCTTACTTATTTTCGATATAGTGAACAAAATATGTATGTTTGAATTTCTGTTCACACTAGAGGATTCTTTCCGTTTTAATGTAAAAAAAACTTTTGAAAATTAGCTGAGGTGTCGCATTCTCCTTAAATCTCAGCTTTCTGTTCACACTAGAGGTTGTCTTGAAAACTTACTTATTTTCGATATAGTGAACAAAATATGTATGTTTGAATTTCTGTTCACAGTAGAGGATTCTTTCCGTTTTAATGTAAAAAAAACTTTTGAAAATTAGCTGAGGTGTCGCATTCTCCTTAAATCTCAGCTTTCTGTTCACACTAGAGGTTGTCTTGAAAACTTACTTCTTTTCGATATAGTGAACAACATATGTATGTTTGAATTTCTTTTCACACTAGAGGATTCTTTCTGTTTTAATGTAAAAAAAACTTTTGAAAATTAGCTGAGGCGTCGCATTCTACTTAAATCTCAGCTTTCTGTTCACACTAGAGGATGTCTTGAAAGATTACTGATTTTCAAAATAATGAACAAAATATTTATGTTTGAATTTCTGTTCACACTAGAGTATTCTTTCCGTTTTAATGTAAAAAAAGTTTTGAAAATTAGTTGAGGTGTCGCATTCTCCTTAAATCTCAGCTTTCTGTTCACACTAGAGGATGTCTTGAAAACTTACTTATTTTCGATACAGTGAACAAATTATGTATGTTTGAATTTCTGTTCACACTAGAGGATTCTTTCTGTTTAAATGTAAAAAAAAACTTTTGAAAATTAGCTGAAGTGTCGCATTCTCCTTAAATCTCAGCTTTCTGTTCACACTAGAGGATGTCTTGAAAACTTACTTATTTTCGATATAGTGAACAAAATATGTATGTTTGAATTTCTGTTCACACTAGAGGATTCTTTCCGTTTTAATGTTAAAAAAACTTTTGAAAATTAGCTGAGGTGTCGCATTCTCCTTAAATCTCAGCTTTCTGTTCACACTAGAGGATGTCTTGAAAACTTACTTATTTTCGATATAGTGAACAAAATATGTATGTTTGAATTTCTGTTCACACTAGAGGATTCTTTCCGTTTTAATGTAAAAAAAACTTTTGAAAATTAGCTGAGGTGTCGCATTCTCCTTAAATCTCAGCTTTCTGTTCACACTAGAGGATGTCTTGAAACTTACTTATTTTCGATATAGTGAACAAAATATGTATGTTTGAATTTCTGTTCACACTAGAGGATTCTTTCCGTTTTAATGTAAAAAAAACTTTTGAAAATTAGCTGAGGTGTCGCATTCTCCTTAAATCTCAGCTTTCTGTTCACACTAGAGGTTGTCTTGAAAACTTACTTATTTTCGATATAGTGAACAAAATATGTATGTTTGAATTTCTGTTCACACTAGAGGATTCTTTCCGTTTTAATGTAAAAAAAAGAAAATTAGCTGAGGTGTCGCATTCTCCTTATTTCTCAGCTTTCTGTTCACACTAGAGGTTGTCTTGAAAACTTACTTATTTTCGATATAATAATGAACAAAATATGTATGTTTGAATTTCTGTTCACACTAGAGGATTCTTTCCGTTTTAATGTAAAAAAAAGTTTTGAAAATTAGCTGAGGTGTCGCATTCTCCTTAAATCTCAGCTTTCTGTTCACACTAGAGGATGTCTTGAAAACTTACTTATTTTCGATACAGTGAACAAAATATGTATGTTTGAATTTCTGTTCACACTAGAGGATTCTTTCTGTTTAAATGTAAAAAAAAACTTTTAAAAATTAGCTGAAGTGTCGCATTCTCCTTAAATCTCAGCTTTCTGTTCACACTAGAGGTTGTCTTGAAAACTTACTTATTTTCGATATAGTGAACAAAATATGTATGTTTGATTTTCTGTTCACACTAGAGGATTCTTTCCGTTTTAATGTAAAAAAACTTTTGAAAATTAGCTGAGGTGTCGCATTCTCCTTAAATCTCAGCTTTCTGTTCAGACTAGAGGATGTCTTGAAAACTTACTTATTTTCGATACAGCGAACAAAATATGTATGTTTGAATTTCTTTTCACACTAGAGGATTCTTTCCGTTTTAATGTAAAAAAAACTTTTGAAAATTAGCTGAGGTATCACATTCTCCTAAAATCTCAGCTTTCTGTTCACACTAGAGGATGTCTTGAAAACTTACTTCTTTTCGATATAGTGAACTAAATATGTACGTTTGAATTTCAGTTCACACTAGAGGATTCTTTCCGTTTTAATGTAAATTTTTTTTTTGAAAATTAGCTGAGGTGTCGCATTCTCCTCAAATCTCAGCTTTCTGGTCACACTAGAGAATGTCTTGAAAACTTTCTTATTTTCGATATAGTGAACAAAATATGTATGTTTGATTTTCTGTTCACACTAGAGGATTCTTTCCGTTTTAATGTAAAAAAAACTTTTGAAAATTAGCTGAGGTGTCGCATTCTCCTTAAATCTCAGCTTTCTGTTCACACTAGAGGATGTCTTGAAAACTTACTTATTTTCGATATAGTGAACAAAATATGTATGTTTGAATTTTTGTTCACACGAGAGGATTCTTTTTTGTTTTAATGTAAAACAAAGTTTTGAAAATTAGCTGAGGTGTCACATTCTCCTTAAATCTCAGCTTTCTGTTCACACTAGAGGATGTCTGGAAAACTTACTTATTTTCGATACAGTGAACAAAATATGTATGTTTAAATTTATGTTCACACTAGAGGATTCTTTCTGTTTAAATGTAAAAAAAAACTTTTGAAAATTAGCTGAAGTGTCGCATTCTCCTTAAATCTCAGCTTTCTGTTCACACTAGAGGATGTCTTGAAAACTTACTTATTTTCGATATAGTGAACAAAATATGTATGTTTGATTTTCTGTTCACACTAGAGGATTCTTTCCGTTCTAATGTAAAAACACTTTTGAAAATTAGCTGAGGTGTCGCATTCTCCTTAAATCTCAGCTTTCTGTTCACACTAGAGGATCTCTTGAAAACTTACTTATTTTCGATATAGTGAACAAAATATGTATGTTTGAATTTCTGTTCACACTAGAGGATTCTTTCCGTTTTAATGTAAAAAAAACTTTTGAAAATTAGCTGAGGTGTCGCATTCTCCTTAAATCTCAGCTTTCTGTTCACACTAGAGGATGTCTTGAAAACTTACTTATTTTCGATACAGTAAAAAAAATATGTATGTTTGAATTTCTGTTCACACTAGAGGATTCTTTCTGTTTAAATGTAAAAAAAAACTTTTGAAAATTAGCTGACGTGTCGCATTCTACTTAAATCTCAGCTTTCTGTTCACACTAGAGGATGTCTTGAAAACTTACTTATTTTCGATACAGTAAAAAAAATATGTATGTTTGAATTTCTGTTCACACTAGAGGATTCTTTCTGTTTAAATGTAAAAAAAAACTTTTGAAAATTAGCTGACGTGTCGCATTCTACTTAAATCTCAGCTTTCTGTTCACACTAGAGGATGTCTTGAAAACTTACTTCTTTTCGATATAGTGAACAAAATATGTATGTTTGAATTTCTGTTCACACTAGAGGATTCTTTCCGTTTCAATGTAAAAAAAACTTTTGAAAATTAGCTGAGGTGTCGCATTCTCCTTAAATCTCAGCTTTCTGTTCACACTAGAGGATGTCTTGAAATCTTACTTATTTTCGATATAGTGAACAAAATATGTACGTTTGAATTTCTGTTTACACTAGAGGATTCTTTCTGTTTTAATATAAAAAAAACTTTTGAAAATTAGCTGAGGTGTCGCATTGTCCTTAAATCTCAGCTTTCTGTTCACACTAGAGGATGTCTTGAAAACTTACTTCTTTTCGATATAGTGAACAAAATATGTATGTTTGAATTTCTGTTCACACTGGAGGATTCTTTCCGTTTTAATGTAAAAAAAACTTTTGAAAATTAGCTGAGGTGTCGCATTCTCCTTAAATCTCAGCTTTCTGTTCACACTAGAGGATGTCTTGAAAACTTACTTATTTTCGATATAGTGAACAAAATATGTATGTTTGAATTTCTGTTCACACTAGAGGATTCTTTCCGTTTTAATGTAAAAAAAACTTTTGAAAATTAGCTGTGGTGTCGCATTCTCCTTAAATCTCAGATTTCTGTTCACACTAGAGGATGTCTTGAAAACTTACTTATTTTCGATATAGTTAACAAAATATGTATGTTTGAATTTCTGTTCACACTAGAGGATTCTTTCCGTTTTAATGTAAAACAAAGTTTTGAAAATTAGCTGAGGTGTCGCATTCTCCTTAAATCTCAGCTTTCTGTTCACACTAGAGGATGTCTTGAAAACTTACTTCTTTTCGATATAGTGAACAAAATATGTATGTTTGAATTTCAGTTCACACTAGAGGATTCTTTCCGTTTTAATGTAAAAAAAACTTTTGAAAATTAGCTGAGGTGTCGCATTCTCCTTAAATCTTAGCTTTTTGTTCACACTAGAGGATTCTTTCCGTTTTAATGTAAAAAAAAGTTTTGAAAATTAGCTGAGGTGTCGCATTCTCCTTAAATCTCAGCTTTCTGTTCACACTAGAGGATGTCTGGAAAACTTACTTATTTTCGATACAGTGAACAAAATATGTATGTTTGAATTTATGTTCACACTAGAGGATTCTTTCTGTTTAAATGTAAAAAAAAACTTTTGAAAATTAGCTGAAGTGTCGCATTCTCCTTAAATCTCAGCTTTCTGTTCACACTAGAGGATGTCTTGAAAACTTACTTATTTTCGATATAGTGAACAAAATATGTATGTTTGATTTTCTGTTCACACTAGAGGATTCTTTCCGTTCTAATGTAAAAACACTTTTGAAAATTAGTTGACTTGTCGCATTCACCTTAAATC